>NC_039358.1:87894217-88079895 GCF_003573695.1 Papaver somniferum
CCCCCCCCCCCCCCTCATGGTCAAAGTCAACCGCCGGTCAACTGTCGATGTCAAGTTGCTAGTCGAGCTTCTAGGAATTCGGAAGGAGGCCAATGCCGCATTTCCAGCCAGTCTCTATTCATGATGTCAGCTGTGCTGCTACTTCATACTCTTTCTTACTCTCAATATTTCCAAATCCACTCATATAAATCAACTAATTAATCTAACTAATTTAACAAATCTAATCATTTCAATTAAATTAGTGTTAATCATTGCAGGGACAATTTAGCCATTTTGAAAATACAAGGTTAAGGGGTGGTTTCTTTTACTTCAAAATGATATAGCTTTGGTCTCATCAGGTATACCCCAATTAATCTGGGTATACCCCAATCAAGCCAGGTTAAGAATGGGTACTATTGTGCATTTCAGTACAATTTTCATAAAGTACTTTGTTCGTATTCTCATGAACTACTGCGACTTCTCATTTGTTTAGGAAGTGAAAATATAGAGGCAAAAGTGAGAGATAGCAGTTGAGCTCCATGCTCAGTAGAATCGCGTAAAAATTGTAGGATTTCAGCGAAAATGAAATTGTTCAGAAGAAAAGATCAGTGCACATTCCATTCGGATTCGTAGTTCATCTATGATATACTACATATATACAAATGATAGTTAATACTAGGCTGAATCAAGATTTCAAACATGGCAGACCATTCTAACCTCAAGAGTAGATGCACTTGGGATGCAAAGTCCATTAGTAGCGCTTCTACTATTCCTACTCAAGAAATCATACCCATGGTTAATAAGTAGCTTCTTGATCCAGTTTGAGCCTCGCTTGGCTCTTACATTTGAGTCCCCAAGAATGAACGACATCCCAGCTTCCCTTGCTTCCATCAGCTCAGACAGTTCTTCTTGTGTATCTCTATCCATAATTCTTGGACTTTCAGGCAACAAAAATGTCACTCTTTTTTTACGCTGGACAACTGAAGGTTGCAACTCTCTTTTTTTGATCGAAGATTGTAACTCTCTTATTTCCCCTGGACTTGGAACTCTGAGAGGCTCCTCCTCTTCATCCTCCCATATCCGAATCCCTTCAGTATGTGCTGAAGATATCCCGACCAATGTTATTCTGTTGTCATCATGATGCAGTACCCCTACTCCTACTGCCTGTTCTTCTCTCCCCGAACGAATAAACTCCGCTATACTACAAACAAGTTGCTTCTCGAATTCTATATTGTCCTTGTGGATGTCACGGTACCCGTACCGTACAATGCATCTATAAATCCTGAATTCTTTTTGGCCAATTCGGCCAACGAGGAATCTTTCCTGGGGCAGAACATAGGGGAGGTGGACAGATTTGATGCACAGGAAGACTAATGTCTGGTGGAAAGCTGGAACATTGGTCACAAAGTGAGAGAAAACTGCAGGTATTCCAGAGACGAGCTCAGTATGCACAAGGCCAATTCCCTTCACACGGACAACATCTAGACTAGGCCCATGGCCGAGGAGCCAGTCTAGGGGAACCTTGTTGTGAAAATCAGATTCATATTTCATAAGACTGCCATAGTGCCACGTATACATGATAACAAAGAAGACAGATGCGAGTAATAATGAGACCCATGCACCATTCAAGAACCTGACGAGGGAGGCCACAAAATAGAGCCCTTCAATGGTGCCGAAGAATAATATGAAGCAAATGGCAAAGAACACACTCTGGTACCAGCAGAGGACCATAACTAGAGACATCAAGATGGTAGTAATGAGCATGACTGTAATAACTGCCAAACCTAACATTTGCCAAATGAAATGAAATGTGTCATCTCATTGGTGATATCAGTGAATGAAAAGTTCATATGATGGATAAATTTGTTAAAAATGTGAAAGTGATTGCAGAGTTAATCCAAGGCCCTACCTGAAGCATTAGCCATGGCTGTGGTGTCCCTAAAACCAATTGTAACTGCCAAGCACAACACCATCAAAGTCCAGTTGACCTCTGGGATGTATACTTGACCACGTATCTTAGACGATGTATGGACTATTTTCACCCTTGGGAAACAATTTAAGGCATGGCACTGTTTAATAATTGAAAAAGTTCCTGTGATGATGGCTTGGCTTCCAACAATTGCAGCAAGTACAGCTATGATAATAACTGGCCATCTTATGCTATCTGTAACATGTTACAAGTAGTCCCTCTTGACTTAGCACAAGTGCACTTGGTACAATAATATATGTCCTCTAGGCAAAGAAGAAGAAGAGAGGCGAACTGAATCCAATATACCTGGTACTGATACATAAAAACCAATTGGCTTGCCATGATGCTTAGATAAATAAGCAGCTTGCCCCATATATGCAAGAACCAAAGATGGATAAAGAAAAGAGGTAAAAGCAATCTGCAAAACAGTAGTAGTCTATCAAAAAGTATAAAATTACAGACTAATAGTAATTGTTTTGATGTGGAACAAATTTAGGATTAGCTATAACTAGGCTTTTCAGCAGGCTCAATTTTATTTTATTTTAAAAGGGAAAACAAAAAGGCTGGAAAGTATGTTCTGTAGTATACCTTAATGGATAGTTGTGAGAAGTGTCCAAGATCAGCAAACATGGCTTCAGAACCTACGACAACAGAAAGGATAAAGCAAACATACTTTGATAGGAAAAGGACATGAAGTAGTTCTTGTCATTTAACTAAAAAATCACTTACCTCTAATACATAATAGTATTCCACCTAATGACATCCAACGTCCCCTTTGCGACTTCTTTAAGAATATATACATATAGTACGGAGATAAGGCCTTGTAAACTTGAGGATTCCAGTAGAAAATATTATAAAGACCAATACCACTGATGCATAAAAGCCATGTTATGACAACCGGTGTAAAAAGAAATCCTACTCGGTGAGTGCCATAATGTTGGAGAGCAAACAGACAGACCAGTATGAAACATGCTAGAGGGTGTTCTATATCTGCAAAGCACAACACATAAGCGTAAATGACTGAAACAATTGGAATTGAAGCTAAGATATTCATCAATTTACAAATCTTTCACTGCTAACGTCTAATGGTTCTTCATGTGCATGAATTTCTATATGCAGCTAAATGCTGTTATGGCACTTTAAAAAGTATCGAGGCACCAAAAAAATAAAATGAAACTTAGCTACTAGAATAGCAAGCAACAGCATAACAAGAAAATGGGCAATATTAGAGAACTTACATCTATGATGGTGTTTCGAAATAGCAAGCTCAAGACCTGATATTGCAGAATAAACTGCACAATAAAGCTCAAAATTATTAGTTTAAATTAAAAGTGGAAACAAGAGCAGCGCACCCAAACTAAAATTTACCTGAGACCGCAGGTGATAAAACTCCATCACAAATTGCCATGGAAGTTCCTACCAAAGCGAGAATAAGCAGCACAATCTGTAACACCTTATGCTTCTCTAATGTTGCTTTCACCATTGCATTGAAAGAGGGCTGACAAGTAATGCTGTCTTTCTTGTATGTAGAAATTTTCTCATCAGCCACCTGAGAATTGGGTAAGAACCAACCAACTCTAGAATTCCTACACAGCTTAGAATATAAAGCAAAAATCCCACCTTCGCCATTATCATCTGCTTTGAGTACTACGAACACATATTTGATAAGAGGAATAAGAGTGATTGTCCAGAAAACAAATGATAAAACCCCAAATATCTCCTCGTTTGTAGTTATCTTTTCATTGTCTTCTGCAAATACGCTCTTGTAAACATAAAGTGGTGAGGCACTTAAGTCTCCATAAACTACTCCTAAACTCTGATATGCCAAGGTCAGTACTGTCATCCATGAATCCTTCTGTACCACAAGCAACAATAAAAACAAAACAATCCAACTGTTGAGGAAGCTGCTTTAATCGATTTTATACAATCAAAAACAATCCAGAACTCCATACTTACTGATAATCACATGAGAGAAAACTATCGGCAACACTACCTCAGACAAAAGGAAGTGCTGATCAATAGCCAGTCTACAGACCATAATCCTAATTTAGGCATAATATGGTTGTCATAGTTGAACATAATCCCAGCCATTTTATTTTCTAGTTCTTGGTGATCACCTCCTAGAACCATATGATCTTCTATGAGGTCATTTATATAGTAAGCCAGTGGTATTATGTAAAAGTCCACCTTTCTGTAGGCCTTTAAGGCCATGAGGTTCAGAAATAGTTATCAGTCTTGAGAAACCAGAATTGAAGACACCGCCTGTATATGTGCATTCAACACTAGCAGTACTAACAATCCCTTGATGATCTAAAAGCTCAAAATAGCGAAACACATGTGAACAAGTAACATTATGAATTCATGTAACAAGAAAAACAGTCATTATAGATGTAGTATTGCTCGTAATAACGAATACCGATGTTATTACCTTGATAGTATTTCTATGACTCCCACCTTCCAAATCCATGCTTAGATTATCTCAAACTTGCAAGGAAACTGTTTATACTATAAGCAATGATTATAAATTCATTAGTTTCTTGCAACAAACTCGATGGATACTACAAGACCTAACCCAGTTCACGAAAGAAAGTTGAAATATGAAGGGTGGTGAAAATTTGCAGATACATCAAAAGAGCAAGTCATATCAAAAGATATCATATCAGTTCTTTGGCAAATATTGATAGTGTTATGTCCTTGTCAACTAAGCTCCTTTCTTCCAAAAATGAACAAGTTCCAAAGGGTGACATAAAAAGAAATGCCTGTGCTGTGCAAAACAGCATCTAATAATTTGAGTGGAGCATTTACACCATAGAGTTTTAGTCAACAATCAGTTATATATGGTTAGTAGTCAGCACGATTGTCTTACTTCTAATTTGTGTTTCTTGGGGATGACATTACATCGTCAAAGTCTTGATACTTGAAAGATACTCTCCTCAGGTTAAGAGATATTGTACTCGGTCAATTAATCTCTAATGACCTACTGATAATTTTTTATGAGAAATATAATTAACAATTGGGTGAATTACAGAACATGCCGTCTGCTGAAGTTGAAAGGAGAAACACAAGTCATTTTCTGATTTGTGTTATTAGGAAGACTTTTGAAGTCATTGGTCATGACTCTAGAGAGGCATTTCTTAACCACCACTTGACATTCCTGGTGCTACACTTTTCTTTTTGCCTTCTAACGAAGATTTTGATTCTTGTGAAATTTAGGATAAAGGTAATAATCATCTTAATATAGAATGGAATCTATGGATTTCATTCTTCCCTTCAGATATTATATACTGTATGTGGATCCAGGAGCTGATCAATAAAGGCTGCTAAGGAATTTAGTCATAACAAGAACAATCGATTGAAGTTCAACTGCTACTCTGAATAAACTGAGCCATGTTCAAACTTGCATTGTATCTGAAGTTGATCAATAAATGCTGCTACAGAATTTTTAGTCAGAACAAGAACAATTAATGCAAGTTTAACTGCTACCGCTGAATAAACTGAGCCATGTTCAAATAGCATAGTATCTGTATGCACCTTACCAGACCTGCCACACTTATCAAGGAAATTTAGACTGTAGATAATGGAGTATCAAGGAAATCTGAACTCCATTAAACATAGGTTGGAATATGAGTGCAACTAAGGTAAAGCTGAGCTTCAATGAAATATTTTAAAATGTAAAGAAAACAATACCTTGTGAACCTGCAACAAATGGATCAACATACCACCTAACGTTTTCCAGTTTATCTCTGACACTCCACCACACACAATACACCAAGATTCACTCTTAACGGTAATAGAACTAACCGAAATTCTGAGCAGTGATGGCAAAAAAGGATATTGACCTTAAACATTTATCACTTTATATGGTACCAACCCAAAGCAGATCTCCCAATTGAAATGTTACAAAAATTGCAGATGCACTCCAAAATGCAGGATTCAATGACAATTAATATTGAAACAACGTTTAGCTGAAAACAGTGCTTGGAGTAGTCAGTTAGGATTAACGGGCATGCCTTCATATTAATACCTGTTCTTGACCGAGGATCAAACATCATTCTGTATCTTCTGCAGATTGGCAAACAGGGAGGTAGTACGTATCTAGTTGCCAATACTTATGTTTCACACCCTCCCAGATTTCTTCTGCTAAGCAGTCCTTAACAGGCAATGGAATGTACTGAGTAGAGTAGCCTAAACTCCCGAGTTCCAGAGCAACTAACTGACAGTAAACCACATGGAAGAATGCATTTCCTCCACAAAGACCGTTAAAGAATGAGTAGATCCCAGTGGGCTTCAGTAATGTAGGTAGATGTTGATGGAACTCCCTCAAGTCTTCATAGTACTCACCATATGTGTCAAAGAATATCCCTGCCATTTTTGACGAAGCAGCACATCAAACCCTTATGGATAAGAGAGATATGACGAAGTAGTAAAGAAACATAATGAACTACAAAGATGTATTCAGTTTCAGTACTTCATTATAATATTCCATATAAAGGCAAACAAAAATTCTTGAACTTTCATAAATTGCAGATTTCCATGCATGCCTAATACTGAGAAAGCAGTGCAAATCAGTGGCTCAGGATAATATTGTACCATACACCTACAATCATGATATATTGTAAATGATGACCAAAGAAGGCAATAAATAAGTATCATTTACTTCTCAAAAGCACATAATTCAAATCTTACCATCATAAGTATCTAACTGAGATAGAACATCTTGCCAACGCCCAAAAACTATCTTCACGTTTTCCTTCTCTCCCCATCCTGTTTGAAGCATACGTTTATAAACCTCCGGATGAGCCTCAATAATAGTATGTTTAACAGGTCCATACTGTTGAATAGCCGTGTCAACAAGACCCATCCCAAACCCTACATTCAAAATGTGACCAGCATTTGAGCAAACAGCTTTTGCATGAGCCTCCATCAATGGTTTCTCCCAAGCCATCATAACAGCCTTACTTTCAGAATCCATCAGCTTATCCTCACTAAAACTAACCCTCTCTTCCAAATAATCTCCCTTTGAATCACCATCCTTCTTTTCTACCCTCGCAATTGTTCCCAAGACCAATTCAGCTTGAATCCCTGATCATGAAAACAACGTCAATGGGTGAATCCACCCCATAGAAGACCTAGATAAAACATAATTTCCAAACATGACTGCTGTTTCAGACTTTTTTTAAGGGTTTTACTGTTTAGGGTTTAAGAAATTCTGAAGGAAATTATGCAAATTTATGCAGAATCAACACTAAACCAAAACTAAATGGATTAAAATCGATAAATTTCTATTCAATGAGTTAATTTGATTACAACAGGTTACGCGAAAATGCCCAATTTTTTCAACCCTGTGGAATGTTTAGTAAGGAGATACCTGCATTGAGAAGGTGGTCAAATGCTTCTTGATGACCAGCATCCATAGCGAAATCACCAGCAGAGACATTAGAAGGAGATAAAGCATTCCATGGGGCGCCAGCTTCTAGTAGAATCTTTACAGCTTCAGCGTGTCCATTTTTAGCTGCGTGCATGAGTGGATTTAAACCCTCTTCATCGAAGTAACAGACATCTGCACCACCAGTTATGAGTGATTTTAACTTTGCACAGTCGCCTGAAATCGCCGCCTCGCAGACTTGCTTTCCTTCCTCCATTGTCTTTAGCTTCCCCCTTTCAGTCACAGTTTCTTTCTTTCTTTCAAAAATGAAGCGATAGTTTACCTAATTTATGGCTTTGGGGCCTTGCGTATTCTAAACAAATTTGGGCTGACTAACCCAGGCCCGATAAAAGAAGACGAATGGCTACATGAAAACGAACCATTTTTTTTAGGGACCATGGTTTTTTTGCCTGGCTAAATTGGGGCCTATGCCACTTAATTGGGGCCTAATACTAGATGACAAAATAGGGTCATTGGGAGAAAATTCATAGAACCCCTTATCCAATATTTATATTAATACCCAATATACCCTTATTAAATTAGTTGCTAATTCAGATTATTAAATAATGTTTAATCAAGTTAATCCTGAAATTAACTTTCATTAATCAATAATCAAAACTTGTAAAAAAAATTAGTTTTTACTCGATCCAGAATCGGTTTATGTTAGTGCATTTGTAAACTGATTCTAGGTTGAGTTTTATGCTTAGGAAGATGTAAACCCAGAAACGGAGTTTTATCAATACCCACATAAACCGATTCCAAAAATCGGACATTTTTAATGCACATGAAAACCGATTATGGCTTACTTTCAGAAACAAAATATTCATTACATAGTTTAGGAAATTAGCCCACTACATGTATATATATATATATGACTCAGTATGGGAATTCTAGAATTTGACACATCAAATGCTCATCAATGAACCTACGAGCACGTCGGTACAACGTCGTATATTCTTTGTGGTGAATGAACTTTCTTTCCCCATTACGAATTCTCCATAGCCCGTTGAAAGATTCCAGCTGAAATTCAATGAATTCTTATATGTTAGTATGTGAACTAGTGTAGTTGACATAGGTATAAAAATGATCGCATTACTCACTTTTTCCCTAAGAGGAGCTCGTGGATGATAGTGGTACACCATATTTCTAACTATTACGTACTCTCGCATTGCCCCTTTAATGTATCGGAATCGAAATACCAAGTCTCTCCATTTGCGGTTGTTGGGATTCGCGGTACGCCCGTAAAAGAACTCTTTAAGTCTCTTCCAAAACATTGAATAGATTTCATTCGGACGTTCACGGAACGTATTAGCAAAGGATTTAACGAGACACAAATCTTCAAACGGTTCCCATTCCATTTTCTAGGCTAAGTGTGTGATATGGGAGTGGCTGAAAGAGGTTGTCCTTATATAGATAAGGACTCAACGACTATTTTTTTCAAATTCAAATCAAACAATCGGATTTTATGTATGTCCACATAAACCGATTGTGTCTTTACAAAATCATATAAATTGTGCCTCTCACCAATCGGGCTTTTGTAATGCACATGTAAACCGATTGTAAAAGTTACAGAACTTTTCTTCATAAAAATCGGATTACATTTTTGTACATGTCAACCGATTCTAAAAGTTACAGAACTTTTCTTCTTAGCAATCGGGCTACATATTGGTTGATGAAAACCGATTCTTGGCTTCAAAAGTTACAGGAGTTTTCTTCATCACAATCGGGTTTTATAAAGGTAAATGTAAACCGATTCTGAAACTGAACCTCTGGGAAATTGTCAGAATCGGATTACATATAGTTATATGTAAACTGATTCTGACAGAAAAAAAATGCTAGAATCCTCCTTTTTTTCCACACACATTAAGTCATTCATAAACTAGAAACCAGATTAAGTCATTCATAGACTAGGAGTGTAACCAAACATAATTCGACAATAAGTTTAAGACAAGACATAAGTTTTGACTCCATAATTATCCATACTTAAAGACATAAACATGAATAAAACCATTCATTCATGAACATCCCCACCACGACCACGTCCACCGCGTCCTCGTTTCCTAGGTTGGGCGCTGCTCGATGCACCTTCAGATATCTTTTTGGTAGGGGCTCTCTTTCTCTTCTTCTTTGGCTCATCCTCCTCCTCCTCCTCCTCATCCTCCTCATCATCATCCTTTTCCTGCTCCCCAAACTTTGCACCAGCTTCTACATCTTCGAGACCGTTCAATTCATCAATTAGCTTTTCATTGGCCTTCACATTATTCCCTTCCCAAAGGTTTAGGAGTAGCATGGTCATGTTTCATCTTATATTTCTTTTCGGCTTGATTTTTTGGTCCGTAGAATACGGATTTAAGCAACAAAAAACAATGGAATATAATGCATTTTTAAAGTCAGGGTATATAATCGGTTTACTCGATATACATATGAAATCCGATTCCAAACATATAAAATTAACAATCGGATTTTTGCAAGTGCTAATGTGAAACGATTCATGAAATCGATTTACTCGATATACATATAAAGTACGTTTCTAAAATTAACAATTGGTTTTTGTTAAGACATATGTAATCCGATTCCAACAAAATAAGATCCAGGAAGATTGGCTACAACAATCGGGCTATTTATACACTAACGTTCCCCGATTCCTTTTCACATGCAGAACAATCGGACTATAACTTTATGAACATAATCTGTTTCTAATAAGAATCGGGTTACTTCGTGACTAATATAATCCGATTCTGTAAACACTGAAATTTTTGGATTTCAAAATTCTCGATTTCTAACCTAAAGCATGTTACTAAAACCTAGTTTAGAGGATTGGGTTGATAGAAAAGTACCTGATTCGACACATTTCTTCCTCCTGTGCGATACGAGAGGCATCAGATTGTTCTTGCACTTCCCTCGTTCTATTTCGAATCGCTTCAACAAGCCCAGGATCGTCGTCACTAGAATAATTCATGTTAGTAGCATACTTAGTTCTTGGTTTCGACATTTTATGGAAGAAAGAAAACGATTAATCATTTTTGAATCGTCGATCATCGACGATTTTTGGTTCCAAAAAAATGGAAAATGGGGGAGTGGAGGAGATGAATCAGTTTTTATGTTAGAAATAAAAACTGATTTTTGTTAGTTAGGTTTATTAAGGATTGATGGAGATAATTTAGTAATATTAATATTTTTTGAGGGTAATTTTGGTAGTTTACATAAATATTAGACACCCCTTATCATTGTGAATTGGATAGATGAAGTAATCTGTAGGCCCCAATTTAGCCAGGTTTTTTGGAGGGACTATGGTCTTATTAGGCCAACCTCCCTATACTTATAAGGGGTTCCCTAAAGTTAGGTAAATACACATTTACCCTTTACTTTAATTTAAATTAAAACTAACCTAATAACTATATAAATCTAATCATATATATCTAATCTAAATGAATCTATTAACCAAAATCAAAATCAAAATAAAAAACAAAAACAGTGGGGAATCGAAATTTTTTAGTTTTGAAAAAAAAATTGTTCTCTTCTTCTTCTCTCTTTCCTTAAAGTTCCTCGTTCGATTGAAAAATGAGTATTAACCATCAAATGAGTTGAAAATGGAAGTTGCATAGAGAAGTTCGACTAGGAATTATGTGAAAAACTTTGTCGAACTAACCGAACCTACTGGAAATGATGAACATGAAGAACGGTTGGCTATTTCGCAAAAAAAAATTCCCAACCGAACCTTAGTTCGGTTATGTCGCAAAAAACATTTCCCAACCGAACCCTAATAGTTCGGTTAGTAGCAAAAAACATTTTCCAACCGAACCCTAATAGTTCGGTTAGTTGCAAAAACATTTCCCAACCGAACCTTAATTCGGTTATTTCGCAAAGATATTTCCCAACATAATAAGGGTTCGGTAAAGTCGCAAAAAATATTTCCCAACTGAACCTTAATAGTTTGGTTAGTAGCAAAAAACATTTCCTAACCGAACATAATAGTTCGGTTAGTTGCAAAAAACATTTCCCAACCGAACCTTAGTTCGGTTATTTCGCAAAATATTTGTCGCAAAAAATATTTCCCAACCGAACCATTTAGTTTTAATTTAATCTTGCACTAATCATTTAGTTTAGTTTAATGTTTTTTTATTTAATCTTGTATTAATCACTAATTATGTTAACCTAATAATACAACTAATCATTACACTAACTTAATTGAAATGGGTAATTTTGGTATTAATATAAATATTTAGATAAGGGGTGACCTAGATTTACTTCTAATGTCTTACCAAAAATAAAACAATGGTCCCCCCAAAAAAAGGCTAGTCCCAAAAAAACCGTTCATGAAAACCTGGTTTGCCCTTTAAACCTACCAACTCCAGCTAAAAATTATGCTAAGGGATGTTTCAGCTGAAAAGCCAAATGCTGATCTTATCCATAAATTTTTCATATTACACATTTGTACCTTTTACCCTAAAATAGGTATATTAGATTTGAATAACATTTACAGAATCCTCAACTGCTCGAACTTTTCCACTATCGGAAAGTTTTTCTGAAATTTTCTTCAAATTCGAATAAGTTTATCAATTGAAGATAACCCGAACCATCCTTCTATTTCTTATTAAAACTATGGAAAAAAACGAACCATATTGATAATCGAAGCACTAATTCATTCTGTCGTAACTGGTCTAAAAAAGGTAGGGAGAAACATCCTTTTTAGCAAATAGATAGAGGGAAAAGGAATAAATGGCACCAATATGAAATCCTAGGTGGTTTTCCATCAACTTTTTAATTTTGTTTTGACTTGAGTGATTTTGTAAAATTTCTTTATAATTTGGTTAATGGAGGCCATGGATAATTGCAGGTTGTTCGTCTATTCAGTGAACAACACTATCAAACATGAAACTCGTCTATTTTTTAAAAAGTATTACAATGCTTAGTTCGGGCACTTAATTTAACATTATGACCGAATCCTTCAATTTGACTAGTCAATAAAGGTAAAATCAACATCAAGAATATTTAAAAGTTGTGCATCCCAACTCCCAAGTCGTTGATTCATTCAGAATGTTTGACAGAAATTGTCTTCATTGATTCAGGGCATCGGCCGCGACTGTGTTTCAGCCATGGTTTGTTCTACAACGAACGAATACATTTGTGTACCAGAAAAGGGATATGAGTTTTCTGTTATGTATTCTCTGTGCTTTCAACTTGAAAGTACCAGAATCTGGAGAGACCAAATCGTTTTGATTCCAATAACTTCCCCACTCGCACAGTGGTAACCAATTAACTGTCACTCCCTCATTTGAATTGTTGTCTTTTTATGTCAGTTATGTTAAGTTATGACTTTATCCATTATCTTAGTAATAAATTAACAAAAACCAAACATTGGATTCCAGTTACAAAATGAAGGAGCATGGGATTAAAACCAAAGTATTTGGTTCTAAACTACAAATCTAATGGAAGAAATTGTTTTAAATGAGGAAGAAATTGTTGTCATGGAATCAATTGCACAACGTTCTGATTCACCCAATGATGTAGAACCTTCACGGCATAATGTTGGCGGAACATAAATATTTATCGAGGAACAACATTCAGATAATTTTGATGACCAAGTTGATGATGAAGACATTAAGGAACCACATTCATTAGAATAGGTCGAATAAGTATCCGAAAAGAAGAAAAATACGAAGAGAAACATTGTTAACCTGTTGTTTCCACTTGAAGAGGTCGATGATGGGCTACCCATTGATAATGATGAAGTCCTATTTGGATACGCAGACCACGTCGCTGCCTAAATTTGGCGTCACCAGGTAATGGGGAAGCTGTAATTTTGGTAACTTTGTATTGAAATATTACATGTATTGACCAATGTATTTTTATTGTGGAGGATCCTGAAAATAACGCTAGAATTTTGAAGCTCCACAATCTCTATGAAAAAATGTCAAGTTGGTAGTTGTACAAATGTGAGGAGGTTCAAGAAATTGTGCTCAACTAGGGATTATACAACGCAGTGAGAGTTGCCCATCACATGGTTGATAGAATTGCCATCTCCGCATTAGTGGAGAGGTTTTATTTCGAGATTGTTGTTGATAGGTAAAGATGATATATGTCCTTCTCGTCCTAGTCACAACAATGACAACACCTTTTATTAGAATAGTATGAGAGAGAGCTCACTTTCCATTGTACTATGTCATTCCTTTTATAGGCTTCCCCCAAAATCCCTCTTCTCATGACATTATACCACATGTCGTAGGTATCTTCTTATTTACCATTATTTTCCATTCCTCACAACATAACCTTCCAATTCTCTTTTACTTCCTTTCTTATCCTTCCTACTCCATGGATATACTCTTTTGGGCTTGGGCTCTAGTCCCCATGTTAACTAATGGGCTTACGCTTTCTCTAGGGAATCCTAGCCCTATTAAGGGGTAACTATTTCCATGTATCAACATTAGTCCCCTGACTATTTGGTTAATTGTCAAATAACCTGATAGTCAACCAATCTTTCTCTGTACGCCCCTGGGAGCGAGAAGAGGAACTTCCCTTATCATCCTCACGTTCGCTATGACGGTTGGCTTTTCCTCAACGCGTCAGAAGTCTTTTCAGTTTCTTTCAGTTATTTCACCTTTCTGTAACTACCACGTCCCTTTATCGAGATCGCGTAAATATATACATCCGTTAAATCCTCCATTTGTTTCATTAAACCCATCGTTTTCCTTTCATCTCGTTTTTGGACCTACCATACTCGCACCATGTCAAGTGATTCTTCAAGAAGCGACTCGTCTAAGGAAGAGGAATCGGAGGAAGAGGTGAGTGCAGAAATTGAAGAGGTTGAGCTCGAGGATCAGGAGGCGTCGATGTTACCCAACCCCGCGGATGGTGAGTCTTACACGATCGATGAGTTCTTGGGGAGCGCCATCCTAAAACGCGCCTTGAGACCGAGGGTTCAGAATGATGGCCGGAGCGTGTTTCCCACAGATGATAAGCTCGTCCCTCGCATTTTTAATCCTCCTGTGTTTTCGTATCCTCCTGTACCCGGATGGCTTATGCACCTTGAGCCGGAAGAGACGACTATTTATTCATTCAAAAAGGTTCCACGTATGGCCGTTCACCGTGGAGATTATCTTCTTCCTACTATCGAGTTCCACTCTACTTCCTTGATACCGCCCATATGGCCTCATTGGGTAAAGTATATCTTCCCCAACCCCGAGAATTTAGGAACTATCAAGGCCACGGGCATCGAGGATGCAATAAACGCGTCTCTTCACCGGGTGATAGTCAGATGTAAGCGTGATGTCACACGGATTTGCTGTCGCTGGGTGTCTCCAGTCCATACTTTGTTTCTTACGTGGGGGAGGTTATTATATTTCTGGAGGACGTGGTCGCACTTACATGGTTTTCTATCCATGGTACTCATTCTTATGAGGAGGCGGCAATCTTCGAGGCTATGACTGATGAAGACAGAGAATTATTGACCTACTTGATAAGTTGTAAGGAAGAGTCGCGCAAGAATCAAGTGAGGTAGGATCAGGTGCCGAAGAAAGGAAGCAAGACTAAATCTAGTGGCCAAAAGGAGAAATCAACCCCTGCGGCCAACGGGAAAAGTTAACGCCCGCTGCGAAGGGGAAATCTATTGTATTGTGTGTGTGGTGGGTGGGGGGGGGGAGCAACCTCCTTTACCGCGCTTGACAGGTGAGCGTTTACTTGTCAGTTCCATCCGAGCCTTTGAAGCTCTCCAGGGTTCAGCTGCTTCACCCACGCGGTCTGTCGATTTTTCTGATTTTGTCACCAAACAGAATAGGCGCCCCTCCCTTCCCTTATGGATTAAATACTGGGATCCAAAACTAGTTGATAAAAAGGTCATGCCTCCTCTCAGGAAAGAAAAGAATCCTCGTGCCGAGTTGGTGGCCTTCATCTTGTTTTGGCTTTGTCATGATGTCTTCGAGTACAATCCCCGGGACACTATTAAGAGCGAGATTATGCCAATGGATATATTGATGTCGCACGGCGTTTCTTTTCATATGGATCTGAAGCTCTTGGGGGGTTTGTATCTCAGTTGGACCTGCTTTGTCATGACATCCGTCGGGTAGACGATATTCATGAGGTTGAAACTTTTGTTCATGCTTCTTTTATCAGGCATGGGATTGGGAGCACCTACCCGGGTATTGCCCTTAAATATCATCAATTGGTGGTTCACCGCGAAGAGGAGGTCAAGCAAGCGAGTGGTAATCTTACTGTGTTTCCATCTACTTATATCTATTCGCGGATGGCTCTTTGGAGTAGTAAGGGGAAGGCGACTGAGGATGGTATAATGAAATTTATGGATGCAGCCAAGGAATTTAAGCTCTTTCCTTACCATGATGATCGCTTTGGTCCCGCGCACTATGGCTTTACATCCCCGCTGGAAGGTACGACACTGGATTCTTCGCAGGCTCTTTCTGCATCGAATTTTGATTCAGTGATGGAGGTATTGCCTGGTTATCTCTCTGGTCTTTGTACTGGTAAATTTATGGTGATGTCCTACAATCCTGATCGTACAGCTCGACAGTTGGGGTTTGACCAAAGGGTTCCTTCTAATTTCCAATTTCCCTCCTCCAATCGATTCTGATATTCCGACGGTTCGCACTAGCTTTGACCGCTTTGTTTTCAAGGGTCCAACTCGTTTAAGCGATCGCGAGATCGATTTTGTCACTTAGCCGTTACTTATGCGGCTCATGATTATCAGGACTATATTCATCGTCGCGCGTTAAACTTCATTTTGCGTCACGCGTCCCCCCCCCCCATTTTCAACTGGTTTTTGATGATCTTGAGGTGTTGCACGCGTCAAGTCGTGTCAAGCTGAATGATGAGATAGCGGAGGAGCATGGATTTAAACCCAGTACTAAGGGTCGTCCTTTATAAATGTTGATAACTTCCTGGGATCCTCCAGAAGGGCATGAGCCTATAAGGAATGAGCTGAAAAATAAAGGCGCCAAGCCCCCTTCTTCCGTTAGAAAACCCGCTAGGATTTAAATTCCAAAACCCTATGTAAGCTCTCGGGCGATGCGTGTATGTTTTGAACTCATTATTATCTCAGGTCTTCTCTCCTTGTCTCTTTTTTTCTACTTCGAGAAGTTACGGGTATCGCATCCTCATGGGGTGTTGTCATCCAACCCTGTGGAATGGAATCCGCATTCGTATTTGTTTAAGGAGTACCTCAATATGACCGAGCGTGAGTGGTCTCAGAATAGTCTTTCCAAAAAGGTCAAACGCGACGCAGCCATGTCATCCACAACCCGTGCTTGTTCTTCCGCTAACGTCGCGCATGTATTTCCAACGCAGACTCAGCAAGATGCTGACAGCATCCCTACTCCTTCATCCATGGACCGTATGCAGAGACTTGGCATCCATCTTTCATGGGGCTTGGGATGGGTTTCTCCGCATTTGCATGTTTCATCAGTTAATCCTCTGATAGCGGAAACCTTTCGTCCAAGCCTTGGAGTCTCCTAGAGACGTGCTTGATTCCTTTAGTCCTACTGGATCGAATCGTTCGGTTTTGGGTGGGTCTTCTACCCAGGTGGCACCTCAACCAGATCCCCCCACATGTAACTTCCCATTATTTTCCTTACACGTGTTTTCATCTTTATTTCGTGGCGTCATTTGTTTTCGCCCTATTTATATGTCGAGCTTTCCTTCTCAGTGTCATATCTTCTTTGTTTTATAGGTTATTCGAGAGATTTCAAGTCATCTTCCGACTCTTCTTCTTCTCACTCGAAGCCTCGTAAATGTTCTCCTGATCCCCCTATTTATGAGGTTAGTTCTCTCCTTATTTTCTTTTTGGCGCATTTAGTTCTGTTTTTTTTTTTCTCTTTTTGTGTTTTTTTTTACGTGTTGGCATTCTTCCCATCTTCTTTTTAGAGCATGGGAAACAAACGCAAAGATTCTAACAAGTCAGACACCTCTGGTAATATGGGTGGGGCAAAGCGTGTAAGACTCGACGGGGATGGTTCCATGTCGAGTGCCCAATCAGGAGAGAATCCTAATATTTCTGACCCTCTATCATTGCCCGAGGATGCCCGATTCTGCTTCTCAAAGGTAATGGATGCTGCTGAAGCTGATGTCGACCCACAGGTTTATACGCGGGTTCATGAATTTTGAGTTCCTTCTACCTTAGTTGTTACTTATATGATTATTGTCGAGAAGTGCGACCACATGATGAAAGAGTGTACTCTTGATATGAAGACTATATGTTGCATAAACAAAAATCTTCTAGAGATTGCTAAGAAAAAAATTCGGGCGGGGGATGGTCCCCTTGATGCGCACGCGTTGAAGGGTTAGGAGACTTTCGCTCGGCTCTTGGTCTCGGCTTTCCCGTGAAGTGATTGGACGAGCTGTTGGTTGTGGTAAAGGATCAACATGACCCCCGCTCGCTTCTTCTAGGACATATTGCCAAACTGGATAAAGATTTGACTTTCGTTGCTGCTGCGACTTCTGAGAAGAAATAGGCGTTGAAAAAGCTTGTTGCTAGCGTTGTGGTGGCAACTGCTGCATCCCAGCAAGCGGAAGAAGCTGAGGAGGCGGTTCATGTGGAGCTTGAAAATAAAAAGCAGGAGTGGGTCGTCTTCAGGTCTATTTAGCTTGTTTTCATCCCCCCCCCCCCCTTTTTTTGTTTGTGACACTAGTGTGTTTGATTGTGGTTCGAGGATGTTTTTGTTGGATATTCTGTTTTTGTTTTGTTTTTTCTTTTTGTTGCTTGTGGGATTATGCTACATTTATATTCTAAATTGTCTTCTAATTGGGTTTTTATCTATTGCAGCATGTCCATGCTTGCAGAATTACTTATGTTGCCCACCCTTTCTCTTCTCTTTTTGTTTATACAGGTGTTGTTATTGCGGGTTCTCGAACACATCGTGTATGGGGTGAACTGGGGTGTGTGGATTCATTAGCTTATGTGAAGACTTTATTTTTGTTTTTAAGACAATTTTGTGTTTCTAACGAACTCTTGTTATGAGGTTATGTAAGGGTAGGCCGAACGTGCCCCTTTTCTTTTCAAGGTAAGTAAGACGTGTTATCCTTCTTTTTTTTTAAGGTTAACAACCCGTGCTAGAGTTGGTCGCCTTCTCTCTCTCCTTTTTTTTTTCAAGGACCGCAAAATGTGTTCCCCATTTCTTGTTATTACTTATTATATTTTATTATTATTATATTTTTTTTCGAGGCAAGCAAACCCCCAAGGTAGGTAAGTGGTACGTGTAGAATACACCTTGATTTAATATCTGTTGGTTATGCTTTCTTTGTTATTTTTCTTATAAATTATGTATTTTACGTGTGTTTTGAATTTTATAGGTATTTTGGAGTCCTGCGGAAGAAAGGAAAAAGAAAGCATCCTAATTTAAGCCAAAAGGGCACAAAGGTCATTTTACAAGTGATCATAGTTGGGAGACTAGCCACGGTTAAAGGGTGGAGAGTTTTGTTTTAAATGGAAATGTTAAAGACACCCATGAAGTTACTCAGGGGCCGTCTTGGGTGGATCGTATGCAACAGTGGGGTGTACCCATCCTACCCAAATATGCCCTAACCCTATAATCGAGAGATTTCCTTCTCTTTCATTCATTATTCACCTGAACCTGAAATTGAGAAGCAGCATCGGCTGCTATTATTGCCGAGAGATCGATATGAAGGAACAGGAAGGGAGACAAAGCTACTGGGAAATTGAAGTTAGAAATTGAAGCTGATATGAACAGAGATCGAGATTCAAATGAATTTCAGGATCTCGGAAGCTAGGGTTTGAGAAATTGATGTTGTTGTTGATCTCAGAAATGGAAGTGTTGCTATGAATTGAACCTGGGAAGAAGAAGGATTGGAAGCTGGTAGAGAGAAATGAGTTGTTGCTGTTGATTTCTGAAGAATGGGTTGCAGTCAGATGTGATTTTGGCAGAATGAATTAATGAGATATGGTGGTGGTCGTTGCTGTAATAGAGAAGAGAGGAACTGAAATTGAATGGGTTTGTGTTGGTGGTCTCTGTTAGGAAAAAGAAGAGCTGAATTGAAGCCGTGTTCAACAAAGACATGGGTTTTGCTGAGTGTTGAGTTGGGTATGAATCTGAGATGGGTGTTGTTTGGAGTCAGTTGAAGAACAGATTATGATGCCGTGAAGAATGGTGGTTCGAAGTGATAATTAGAGTTCTTGTTTTATTAAGAGAAGTGGGCTTGCCTCAGATTCGAAAGCAGTAAGCCATAGCATGTAAGAAACAGTTGAAGATGGTAGCTGATGGTGCTGTAATTGAGAACAAAATGGATGCACTGGCTTGGTGATTGTATGCAATGCTGCAAATTGGTGGATTGAAGCTTGTTGCTGAATGGAGTGAAGCTGTTAATTACTTGGGTAGATGTATGATAGGATTGATACAGGAAGAAGAAAATGGCCTGAAAATGTTGCCGGAGTTGTCCTGAAACAGAGAAAACTCTGTCTAAAGTTCCCCTCTGGTGACTCAACCCAGTGACTCGGTACACCTCAGTGATCCAGGTTGAGTAAGACCGAGTAAGATAGCTAACTCGGCCGACTCTCTCTATCGTTGACTCCATTGACTGACGACTGACTGTTTGTTTGACCGTCATTTATAACGGTGCCTTGACGAACTATTCTGTCAATGGAACAGAAGATTCAGATGGCCGACGATAACTTTTCCGGTCGTATTCCGGTGGTACCGGGATTTTCCGGCGAACCAAAAATAACAGAATTTTCTGTGAACTTTTGTCATGGGTATGAAGACTTGGATTTGGAATTGGATGTGGATGTGGATGTGGAATTTGACTTGAAATTGAATTTGGAAGAGGAGAATAGGAGTTTTACAGAGACAAGGATTTGGAAGTTGAGCTATTATGGAAAAGGGAGTTTATTCCTAAGAGGATTGCAAGCAAATTGAAGCCTATAAATAGAGAAATTCTCTACTTTTCTCTACACACCTCTACACACAACACTTTTGTTTTTGCTTGTTTTTCAAAATTCTTCTTTTAATTATTTGTGTGAACTTCAAAATTCTTCTTTTAATTATTTGTGTGAATTTCCAAAAAATTAGTAGCTAATTTTCTTATTGATTGAGGATGAATTCCTGGTTCTTAACATGTTTCGAGTTTTGTTTTAAATCTACTTTGAAGTTTTCACATGATTATCGTTTGTTTTTACTAATATGAGTGTTTATGAATTGTTTGATAGGTTGTTTAGAGTGCACGCTAAATCTTGTTAACTCAATCTAAAGCTAGTAGAAGTTAGGGGATAAGTAATCGTTTCTTGACTCTTAACACAAGTAGAAAACACAAGACCTTGCGGAGGGATTCGGTGGAGCAATTGTGTGTGAAAACAACGTTAGCAAGTAGACATTGATCTAAGAGTCTAAATACTAATATCAACCTAATAAATTCACAAATCTTAATGCGTTTAACTAAATTACATCTTGAGTGATCTACTACTAGGTGGTTTGGTAAATAGAATCTGGTAGTCGAGAACTTCCGTATCCGGTGATACAAGGGATTTAGGGGTTAGCACTGATTTAACTGATATTTCTATGGTTGGTGATAATTTGTGACTAATAAAAAGTTGAAAAGAACGTAACTTAAATCATTGTTTTGCAACGAAGAAGGATTCCTTGATCTACTCTCTCTTATTGATTTCAACTTAAACTTTTGATTACTTTATTTACTTTCTTTTAGCAATCTTAAAACAAGAAAACACTCCTTTTTTTACAATTAAACAACTAAAACCTCTTGCTCCTCGTGGGAACGAACTTGACTACACTATATTACTTGTTAATTAGGTGGAAAATATTAATTAATTTGTTGTGATTACGACACACATCAAATTTTGGCGCCGCTGCCCAGGAGCAGCGGACGATTTTAGTTGTTTTATTTACTTTTTGCTTTATTGTTGTTTTGTTAGATTCTATTACTTGGTTGTGAGAATTGTTTTTCAGGTACTAATCCCTGGCTCCAAAGAACTGGAACTATCCTAGGTGCGGGATAACTACTCGTGAAGGAACAATCCTCCAAGCGAGACTTGACGAGACGGAAGAACAAGAGTTGGAAGTAGAAGAAGAAGTTTTAGAATAAAAGGTACCGGTTGAACAAGAACCTCCTTTTGAAGAAGAAGAAGAAGCAATAGGTGATCATACACTCAAGAAGCTAGCTTCTCACAAGCTCGATACACAACAATTGGTGTATCCAAACTAACTCAACCTTCGAGATCAAGCCAGGGTTGATTAGAGAGTTACCAAAGTTTCATTGCATGGTGAATGAAGACCCGAATATTATGAGAGCCTTCCTTTTATTGGCTTTCCCTAAAATCCCTCTTCTTATGATATTATGCCACATGTTGTAGGTATCTTCTTATTTACCATTATTTCCATTCCTCCCAACATAACCTTCCACTTCTCTTTTAGTTCTTTCCTAATCCTTCATACTCCATGGATATACTCTTTTGGGCTCGGGCTCTAGTCCCCAAGTCCCCGTGTTAACTAATGGGCATAACCTTTTTCTAAGGGCTCCTAGCCCTATTAAGGGGTAACTAATTTCATGTATTAACAATCGACATATTTCATCTCCCCATTGGCAAAATGACAATTGTTAGAGCACTGCTCGGTCAAACTCGCATGCGTTGCTATCTCAAGCATGTTTGTCAATGTTAGTGATCAAAACTATAAGTCTTGATTCCTAGCCTATTTATAGATGTCTCGGACTAGGAAATAGTTCGTGTAGTTGAGCTTAGACTTCACGGCGGTTATCAGTTGAAGACGAAGAACTACTAAGGAGAGTTTGTGGAACTTCATCGACAAAAGGTATGTGGAGACTTAAACTCATCTATCACTTGGAAAGTCTATTTCTACTCTCTCCTATATTGAGACATAAGTCGTGTTACGATATAGTTTTCTCTATACACATTTGAGATTTCGAGTTGAGTATATCTCACTTACATATTTCTGGAAATATGTGTTGGTAAGCTTTCGCTTCGACCAAGTTCATCTTATATCATGAGAAAATTTCCGCGTAACATCTTACATGGTTTGTGTGATACAATCATTTGGTGTAAGACTTAGAATGTTTCGATAATGATTATTTCAATATCTTGAAAATTGCTTTGATGCTAATAGTGTGTGAAAACGGCTATTATCATTATAGAAGAATGTTTCAATGATTGAAATGAAGAGTTGAGATTATGTAACCATCTTTGGATATAAGCATATATAGTGTGCTCGCGCATTAGTGTATAAATCCATATACTGGCGGAAGTTTTCGAACCGAAAATTTCTACTGAGTTTGGAAACTAAACCAACTCAAATATGGTTGCTTAGGTACGCATACCCGTACGCATACTTAAGCTAGTTACTTTATCAAATCGGTCAGTTCATGAACTTAAACATTTAAATTATAAGGAATGCAATCTTTGCAAACCGTGGCTATAATGTTCATGACTGATTCAAGTGAATCAACCCGATTTTGCTTCAATTGTGTTGTTGTATAAATCCATGAGAATATAGCAATTGAACAACTATTTAACTAGTTTCATTTGAGTCATTTGAACTAGTTATGGTTAAGAATAATGAGGTTGATATGAGAGTAATCATATGGCTAACCTCGATTAACTATATGTGAACCAACATGGTGTACACGTTTAGGTACGGTTACATAAACCTAAATGAGGGTACATTTCATTTGTTTGTAACAAGCTAAGTTCGATCTAACGGTTTAAAGATATTAGCTTGGTTGAATCAGGTTTTTCATTTAACGGTGATTATTGAATGCTTTGTTACCAAGATAACTTGGATTGCAAACCATGATTTGAAAACTATATAAAGGGGAACTCTAGCACCTGGGAAACCTAATCCCCACACCTCATGTGTGTTACTAGTTGCATAACTAGATTCGATTCTCCTTTAACCTTAGGTTTCTTCTCGAGACCCTGTAGGTTAACGACTTGAAGACTTCACTGGAATTGTGAAGCCATACCCAACTATTCTCTTTGTAGTTGCCTGATCTGATCTTGTTGTTTCTATCGTGATTGAGTGCAATTGTAAAATTGGCTTGAGATTTATATCTCCGATAGGCAAGATAGAAAAGTAATCACAAACACCTTCGTCTCATCGTTTTTGATTCCACAATAACTTGTCTCGCTAGTCGATTAAGTTTATTGTGAGGTGATTGAGAATACTAGGCCGTTCTTCGGGAATATAAGTCCGGTTTAGCCTGATTGAATACAAGAGAAATAACTTGAACGGTACCAAAGATCAATGTTCAAGGATCAATCAATTTCAATCAACAACCAAAGGTTGGATTTACCAATTGATTGATTCAACGCACAACCTGTGATATTTCAATTATATAACAAAATATAATGCAGAAAAGAAATAATACAGACACCAGAAGTTTTGTTAACGAGGAAACCGCAAATGCAGAAAAACCCTAGGTGCTAGTCAGATTCAACACCACACTGTATTAAGCCCCTACAGACACTAGCCTACTACAAACTAACTTAAGTCTGGACTGTAGTTGAACCCCAATCAATCTCACACTGATTCTAGGTACAATTGCGCTCCTTACGTCTCTGATCCTAGCAGGATACTATGCACTTGATTCCCTTAGCTGATCTCACCCACAACTAAGAGTTGCTACGACCCAAAGTCGAAGACTTTAATAAACAAATCTATCTCACACAGAAAAGTCTACAGGAATAGATAAATCTGTCTCCCACAATAATACCTACGAGTTTTTGTTCCGTATTTTGATAAATCAAGGTGAACAGGAACCAATTGATATACCGGACTTATATTCCCGAAGAACAGCCTAGAAATATCAATCACCTCACAATAATCTTAATCGACTAGCGAAACAAGATATTGTGGAATCACAAACGATGAGACGAAGATGTTTGTGACTACTTTTCTATCTTGCCTATCGAAGATATAAATCTCAAGCCAATCTTACGATTGCACTCAATCACGATAGAAACAGCAAGATCAGATCACACAACTACTGAGAAAATAGTTGGGTCTGGCTTCACAATCCCAATGAAGTCTTCAAGTCGTTAACCTATAGGGTTTCATGAAAAACCTAAGGTTAAAGGAGAATCGATTCTAGCTTACACAACTAGTATCACACAGGAGGTGTGGGTATTAGGTTTCCCAGTTGCTAGAGTTCTTCTTTATATAGTCTCCAAATCAGGGTTTGCAATCTTAGTTACCTTGGTAACAAAGCATTCAATATTTACCGTTAGATGAAAACCTTATTAGATTCAAGCTAATATCTTTCAACCGTTAGATCGAACTTAGCTTGTCATACACAAATGAAATGTAACTTCATTTAAGTTTGGGTAATCGTACCTAAACGTGTACACTTAGTTGGTTCAACAGTAGTTAACCAATGGTTAGCCATATGAGCACTTTCATATTAACCTTATTCATCTTCACCATAACTAGTTCAAATGACTCAAATGAACTAATTAGAGAGTTTTTCAATTGCTTAGATCTTAAAAAAGTATACCAGACACAATCAAAGCAAAATCGGTTTTGATTCACTCGAATCGATTCGTGAACATTATAGCCACGGTTTGCAAAGATTGCATTCCTTAATATATAAATGTTTTAGTTCATGAACAAACCGATTTTAGAAAGTAACCTACCTAAGTATGCAAACGGGTACGCGTACAGATTGAGTTTGGTTTTCACTTTCAAGCTCCAGCAGAAATTCACGGACGTGAACTTTCCGCCAGTACGCGTATGGGTACGCATACTTTGGGTTCCCGGTTTTGGACTTTTACATAAATGTGAAAACACACTATATTTATATCCAAAAATGGTTACATATTCTAAGCTCTTATTTCAATCATTGAAACATTCTTAGAGAATGTTATATAGTTGTTATTCACAAACTATTTTTCATCAAAGCGATTTTCAAGATTTTGAAATAACCAACATGACTTTCGTCACGAGTAAAGATGAACTTGGACAAAGCGAAAGCTTACCAACACATATTTCGAGAAATAGATAAGCGAGATAAACTCTGCTCGAAATATCAAATGTGTATAATCGAAGTTTATATAGCAATACGACTTTTGTCTCAAGATAGGAGATATAGTAGATATACTTTTGAGTGATAGATAAGTTCAAGTATCCACATACCTTTTTGTCGATGAAGTTCCACCAGTTCCTTGAGTAGTTCTTCGTCTTTGTATGATGAACGTCGTGGAGTCTAGAGCTCAACTACACTTACTATCCTAGTCCGAGACTTATCTATAAGTAGACTAGAAATCAAGACTTATAGTTTTGTCAACTAAACGTGACAAACAAGCTTGAGATATCAACGCTTGCGATTTTGACCGAGCAGTGCTCTAACACTTGGCAGAAGTTATCGGAGCATGCTGAATACAAGCAATTATTTGAATCAATATCGCATTTGCAACTGTCAGGCCCGAATAAAACTATCATCCAGGCAGTGAAATTCAGGACCCAGTCGAGAACAAGAGAATCGTGGTAACATTTTATGCACATTTGTGTGGTTCATTTTTTTCTATACATAAATCATCTCGAACTATAACCCAAATTATTTTGAGATATAA
This sequence comes from Papaver somniferum, assembly GCF_003573695.1. Classification (NCBI taxonomy): domain Eukaryota; kingdom Viridiplantae; phylum Streptophyta; class Magnoliopsida; order Ranunculales; family Papaveraceae; genus Papaver; species Papaver somniferum. The sequence continues at coordinate 87,920,144 of NC_039358.1, forward strand.
CTCGCTTGGTAATACTTATCTTGTGACCGGACCAGTATACATACACACCACCTGATTTATTTAGTTATTTTTCACAATCATGTAGTCAGAACGGATCAGTAATTTCTTGGATTGGTATCAGAGTTGTCAACACTTTCACTTTTATCAAGTATCTCAATGTTTTTCAGTGCTTTGAATGCAATATCCTTTCCGACTTTGGATTGCAGTTCATGATCAAAGATTTTTAACTTTCCAACTAATATATTTATGAAAAGTGTCGCAAGGTTATTTCCCTCCATGATGGAATGTTTCTTAGACTCGTATCTTGCCGGTAAAGATCGGAGGATTTTCATAACAATGTCCTTTTCAGGAATAGTCTTACCTAACGCATAACATGCACTAACAATTTCAGGCACTTTGTGACTAAACTCACCAAATGAATCTTCATCAGACATATGAAGATTTTTTCAGTTAGAATTTAGGTTTTGAAGCCTGGATTCTCTTTTTGAGGTATCTCCTTCGAATACGGTTTCTAAGATATCCCAAGCATCTTTTGACGTAATGCAAGAAGTCACATGGTGCCGAAGATCTTGGCTTATGGCGTGAATAATAGTGTGTAACCCATTTGAATAAGGCTTTGCAGCATCTGTCTCGGTTTCACTATATTCTGCTTTATCTTTCTCAACAGTGGTTCACTCTCTAACAACTGTTGGAACATTATATCCTTTTACAACAAGTTTCCATTTCTGAAAGTCATGAGCTTGTAGAAAAGAACGCATAAAAATTTTCCACTATAAGTAATTTGTGTCATCAAGGGCTGACACTATGTTTATCGAGATTGCACTTCTGTCCATATAGTCAGATTGCTTCAAACACAGAATTATTAGGTCTTTCGCGTGTTTGCATGCACTGACACCAATTGAAAATGCTGGGTTACCAAAATACACCGCCGACTTTCTCGTAGGCAACCTGAGAATTACAACCTAATGAAACTCGATCAGGAATTATATCAAGAGTTTATATCTCTTTCTCTCACAATGAATATGCAAACGGAGACAAGTCCGTGAACCTGATTATACCGTGAGAGTACTTGGACGATTCCAAAGATCAATATCCAAGGTCAATCAAGTCGTATCCAACAATTAAGATGGGCGTATCTACTTTGATTGATTTTACGTACACCATGTGATATTTCAGTTATATAAATAAACAATATAATGCGGAAAATAAATAACACAAAAACTAGAAATTTTGTTAACGAGGACGCAAATGCGGAAAACCCTGGGACCTTGTCCATACTTGAACACCAAACTGTATTAAGACGCTACAAACTCTAGCCTACTATCAAAATTTCGGACTGGAATGTAGTTGAGATCGAATCCACCGTCAGAGTAATTCAGTTACAGTCGCGCTCCATACGCCTCTTGAATCTCGCAAGATTTTGCGCAATTGATTCCCTTAGCTTAGTTCCTTTACAACGTAAAAATTGCTTCAACCTAAGTGAAGACTTTAAACCAATTTGTCTCCCACAGAAAAGCCTATATGTGATTTCCGTTCTGATCGTTAGATTAACGTGAGATAGAAAATCGTTTCCAGTAGACTAGGTCTAGCAAACCTCAAAATCGGGTACATATGACTCCCGAAAAGCATCCTAGATTATTATTCACCTCACAAGTAAAACCTACTCCGATTTCAACAAAGAATTATTATAGAGGAATTAACTTGTGGAATCACAAAGTCTGAGACGAAGAGCTTTACGATTGATATCTATCTTACCTGATCGGAGTGAGACTCAACAATCAGTAGAAAGATCAGGATACACGAACTATCAAGATAAAGATAGTCGGACCTGGCTTCACGGATCCCTAAGCGAAGTCTTTTTTAGTCGCTAAACCTAAAAAGGTTTAAAGGAGAGGACGACTCTAGTTTACAACTAGGACACACAAGAAGAGTGTCGGGGATTCAAAAATCCTAGTTGCTTGAGATTCTCCTTTTATAGACTTTCAAGATCGAAGGTTTCTTTAGATTTAAGCTAAGGTAGCTTTGGAATCAAGCAATCTTTTTCCATCGTTTGATGAAAATTCGACTTGAGATAAACATAACAAAATATACACTCTAGTTATGATGAACCGTAACCGAATCGTGTATAATAACTTGTTCATGAAAGTTTAGCTGAAACTAGCCAGATTAATTATAAGCTTAACCATTTTCATATAACACTTTAGACATTAATCTTGAGTCAAAATCATAGGTTATAATGTGATGAAATATGTCTAGAGGTGTTTTTAGAGAGTTACTCAAATGTTGATTATCTCATAGAAATAATTATGATGCATCTGAAAATATTCGACTGGGGTACGTGAACTTAATCTAGTTCGTGAGTTATTTTTGTCATAGTACATATACCGGGTATGTGTACCCTTAAGACAAAAATAGTTCAGGAACTTTTGGTATCCATACTAGGTATACGTTCCTTCCTGAGTTCACAAGTCAACAGAATTTTTTGGTATCCATACTGGGTATATGTACCAAAGGTCATTGCCGAACTATAGCTACACTGGTACGTGTATTGAGTACATGTACTACGGCTCCAGACCTATAACAGTCACGCCAGTACGTGAACTGGTATGTGTACTATCCTGTATCCAGATTTACAATAGTTATATATCGATTTGAAACATTCTGAATAACATCAGTGACACATATCACTGTTCCAGGCTATTTTCAAATGATTAACTTGAATCATGATTAGGTCAATTTTTGAACCAATTTTCAAATTATTTGTTCTACCAAATTCATCAAGTTTTGAACAAATGTTCTTAAGTTTAGTCATTCATATTTCGAGAATAATTAACAAGATAAACTTGACTCGAATTTCTATTATGCATTGTAAAGTCCACTTAGTCATGCAACTTAGTCTCATAAATAGAAAGGTGAAAACTTAAGTAATAGTTTGGTTGAGTCTTCACATACCTTTTGTCGATGAAGTTCTCCAAATGCCTTCAGTTGATCTTCGCCTTCAAACAGTAGAGCGCAGTGATGTCTGATACTCAACTACACATTTCTAATCCTAATATGAGACTTGACTAAATGTAGACTAGAAATCAAGATATAGTTTTGATCGACTAAATTTGACAACAAGCTTGAGATAACAACACTTGTGAGTTCAACCGAGAAATGCTCTAACAGAAGTATTCTTCAGTTAGAGTGGGGTTTTTATTTATCATGAGGGTTTTTAGGAGTTCAAACTGTTCAAAATTAATACTCCTCAATAGTGGTGAGTCGTGAAAGTTTGTTGGAGCAACCAACATAATTATCAATAGTTATATCTTCAAAACGACAACAAATACTGTCAACAAAAACGGACCAAGAGATTGAGAGTTTACCAGCGGAAAAACCAAAAAACCAAGCATTTGATTTTCCTTTCAAAGACACAGAAGCAAACTTTACCTTGTTCTGTTCCTCTACACCATGGACCTGAAAGTATCTTTCACATTTACAGACCCAACAACGAAGATTTTCACAACTAAACTTGGGATAATCAATCTTTCGATCGGAGTCTGAAATGAGCAGAAGAAGGAACCGTTGAGGTAAAAGAGGAGTAAGTTTGAAACATATTTCCTGAAGAAGGAGGGGGTATAAAGTGAGAAAGGAATAAGTAGTTTAAATCTTTAAGTAAGGTACTCAGTTCTTTGCTCGTTGCGTTTACATCTTTGATTGAAGAACCTCCAGTTATAGCTAAGAACTACTGGATGATACCAATTTCTGTGGTTTGAAGTGAATGATAAGTAACAAAATGAATGATTGCTTAAGTAACCTCTGTAACTCCTCATAGTACAACTTCTTTTCTCTTAATTTATTGATTAACATAAAAGTTCTTACAACTACTCTTAAATAGGAAAACCCTATAATCATTAAATTCTAACGACTATTAAGGATTTAAAACTAACACTTAAGTTAATTAAACTACTTTAACTATTTTTAACTGTTTTTACCTAGGTACTCTAAAAATTGCTAAGGGATGTCATGGTACATGGCAGTTCTCCGGTTGATTATAATGATTTGAAAAAGAAAAAAGCTGCCAAGAATAGGATGCGGTCACGATATCCCTTGCACCATGCTAATTGTTATATGCCCATTTAACGACCTAAAATTTTCATGGGACATGACCGACAATACTATGTGGTTCAGTGAATCAACTTCACCCACAACTACTCATCCTTGCACACTTACATCAAAGTATGCATCTTCCTTCACTCTTAAAGCTTTACGCAACAGAAGTCTTTTCTTCTTTATCTCTAACTCTTTATGCCCCTACAAGCATAAGAAGTTTGCCATGCATCGATTCCATTTGACAATCTCATACAAATCAACAACACAATGAACACAAATATATACTGCAAGGACTAAAACAGACCATCACCCTCTTGGTGATGCCTTATTCTCTCAAACATGAGACTAACTCTACGAACCATGTAGCATACTTTCTCCTACTGATTCTCTAATGCCTCTTGCACTATTTATACAGTAGTTCCATAGCTAAAACCGTGTGCCAACAAGTGCACAAGCCAATGGACATCCACATGTCCATAAGTAGTTTTCCTAACCGCCAATCTGCTTTTCAACTGCCACCTTTTGTGTTGTCAAGCCAAATGATGCCACATCTGTTCTTGGTGGTTAGAATATGCCAAACTCTTTATAACTGTCTCAACCAATTCCTTTGCTCTGGCATGCTTGTGATGCACACGCCACTCGTAACTGACAGCTTGAACTCATATCCAACAATCATTACGATGCGCTCAACTTGGCCCATGCTAATGTTCGACAATGATTGTGCTCCACTCAACTTGGCCTCTGCCAAGTACGCCAATAGTTGCGCTTCACTCAACTTGGCCTCTACCAAGTACGGAAATGATTGCGCTACATTTATGCCGGCTACACACTTAGCTTATTTGGATGTTGCATCCAAATAAATCATGTCAATCGAAACCGTCCTTGCTTCTTAGTTCAACTTCATACTTTAGGTGCATCTCTTACATTCTTTTTGCCGAGCAATAATCATCAATGGCGCATTTGGCAACGCCACTGTTGCATATGCATTGTCTAAGCCTTGGCTAATGTTTGGGTCGATGCCAAAATTATCTCATGACTTTATTTCATCCCTCAGTCCTTCCTTGAACTGGGCCAATACTGAATTAAAGATATGCAATACTATCGCATAATATTGTATGTGCTGAGTAGCCTTTCTTGTCTCGTTACATCGTGCGACTATGCTGCTCCATCAGCCAGGCCACTGGCTACAGTATTGTCTGTGCGCTTCACTATTGGGAACGGTAAAACTAATTTATGAGCTACAATAATAATAATGTCACCACTGTCGATTGTCCCCGCATTGATGATAGAAGGACTTTTTCCGTACAATAGGATGTGGCATAAACAGGACGACAAATAACAAAGACCAGATCACAAATAAGCTAAAACGCAGCCCCATTGAGAAAGAGAGATGTTTCCACTTTGACAGGCTGCTCATCGTATTGGTTCCTTAGCCGATTTACTATTCGTCCTTGCCTTCTTGGTGCTGCTATTAGATGTGTGGACACACGAACTACGCGGGGTCCGAATGCCCGCAATCAATTGTTAAAGTCTAAAGAGATTACGATGATGATACCCTGATGTGGGTTCATTGGCTCAAAACCCACGGGTTTATCATGGCCTCCTCCAACTTCCCCGTGCGTAGCGATTATGCATGGGGTACAAATATAAAAGGAAAACAACATATATAAGCAAATGCATGCGAAACTAAATGAATGTAAAGTGCTGAAATGTAAATAAGACCAAGGTTTACGTGGTTCAGCACTAAGGCCTACATCCACGGGGTTTGTTGTTCTACTATATTATTCACGGTTACACGAATAGTTGAATGACTTGGGGTTTACATATTTCTCTCCACTATGGGATTCCTTACCTTTGCTATTATCTCTCTCTCTCTCCCTCTCTCCTGATGTTTTTTCGATCCCCCTCCCCCTTTGTGGAGATTGGGTATTTATAAGGTAGGAATGTGGGACCCATCTCTGAAGACCGTTGGAACCTTATCTTCTAGTGTCTTGTGTCCATCACGCAGAGGTCTGCGTTTCCCCCTCGATCCCGCGGAGGCATCTTCGCTCGTTCCATAGGTCGGTCGACACGTACACTGCTCAGAGTGTTTAATGCGGGTGGTTGAGGGGTCTGCTCGTGTCAGACAAGTGTCTTCTGCCCCTGTCAGTCCGTGTCAGCTGACTTTCTCTCCACCGTTGATCTTAGATCCTCTTCTGGGGATGAGATAAAGCAACTCCTAGGGGTTTATTTGGTGCTTCGCGACGCATCGTGTTTTGATGTCTTGGCTTGCATGCTTTCCACGTACCTTTCTGTATACACGTGTCCGATAGTGAGATATATGTGTACACAATTTGCCCCTTTTCTTCAGGCTTAACTGACTAATGGGTGCCTTGAAGAAAAACTATCGTCGCACATTCTTCTCACTCCTAATAACTTCTCCTAGATACTTGGGCACGTCTTTTATTCGTGCATTAACTGCTTATGTAACGGGCACGTTTTCCTATTTCTCCCTTAATTTCCTCTTTTCTTTCGGGTATTTTAAGGATAGAGAGGAAATTTAATTTCATTCTTCCTAAACACTCTCTCAGTTCATTCTTCCTTTAAGTTTCCTGCCTGCCTTCATTAAACCTGTGACCTTAAATTCTTTGTCAGTCTTCATTGCACCTGTGATCTTAAATTCTGTCAGTCTTTATTGCACCTGGGATCTTCCCCTGTTCGTTTCTTCTACTTGCTGTTTTTGCCGGTGAGTTTTTCTTTTCTTGATTTCACTGTTTTATGCCGGTGAGTTTTTCTTTTCTTGATTTCACTGTTTTATGCCGTGTTGATTTGTGAATTTTCTGCTATTGTTGTTCCTTGTTTGTGATGAAGAACTTTTTCTGATGCTTGCATACTAGTTTGCCCCTGTTCTTCATCTTAAATTAAGGCATCCATTACTTCGAGGGTGGAGTATTGAGATTGTATCCTAATTTTAGGGTTGCTATGTTATCGTGGTTGTATTGCTATGAATGTGTTTTTTGATTTTTGGTTATTGTGTGTAACCTGTTCTTGATTTTATTCTTTCCGCAGCCATGTCTGACCGTCCGCGGCCTACTTATGAGACTCCTGATTCTAGGTTGTCGAGATCTCCTCAGCGTCGAGAGTCTCAAGATGATGTTCGTCGGAGTCGAGTTTCTTCCGGAGCGAGAGCCTCGTCTTCTCGGGAAGGGATTCCTCCGATAATTCCGTCTGGCTCACGGAGAGTCTTTAATCACTCAATGGTGCGTCCTCGTGAAGAGACTCGGAGTACGCAGGCTCCTCCCCGCGCTGTTGCTTTTGACGTTCCTCCTTTACGTTCGTTAGTGCCCGAGCATCATCTACGGTCTTCTCCAACTTTTAAAGGGAAGAATACAAAGGGCGTAGCTCCTGTGGCTGGATCTTCAAAGAATCCCCCCGTGAAGAGAAAAGCGTCTGAAGCGTTTGTTAGTTCATCCGGCCCCGCCGAGGAGGAAGAGGCTGCTCCCTTCATACGCAGTGTTTCTGTTAGCAGGAGAAAAGTAACCTTCAAGCATATCGATCTTGAAATATTCAAGGAGAAGCATGAGCTCCAAGCCTTCGGGGTTCGTTTTTATGCCCCCGAGGATGATATTACGTATGAGCTGATCTCTAAGTACGAATTCGATGAATTTCACTTGTTAACGACGGTTGGGGCCTTCGAGGCTGGTCTGATGCTGCCGTTGTACAAATCGGGTGATTCCTTCTACTACGACGTGCTCGCTAGTCGTGAGGGTTCTTCCACAAATACTCATAGCCGTTCCGTATCCCAATTATCGGGGAATTATCTCCGCGCCCTGAAGGAATGCTATCTGCGGAGTAAGGGGGAAACGTCGATGACCTGCTACGTCCCCAATCCCTTGGAGAAGGAATGGTACACTCCTGAGAATTTCAATAACTCCTTCGGTGATTACGTCAATAGCAGGAATCGCAAGCCGTGGAGTGTCAGCCTTCGGAATCTTCCTGCTCCTCGAGGCGAGATTCGTCTGTTAAATGAGGTCAGCGATGCCAAGCTGAAGTATGTTCCTGGCACGGAGGCGTCCAATCGTCGGAAACTCTCCCCGCGCGAGAAAGGATCAAGCGCGATCATGACTACGAGTGGCACGCCACTGTCATTGAGATAGTAGGTCCGTGGGCTTACGGTTGGATTCCCGGTTCCCGCGGATGGCGGCCAACCGAGAATAGTAAGCCGCGCGAATCTCCTCCCGCTCGCTATGGAGATTTCTGCCCCTGGCGTCTGAACTTTGCGGGCATGAATTTTCCTTATGCCCTGGATGTCGTAGAGGGAGACGAGGAGGATGGTTCCGGTGCTATACTCCCATCGAAGAATATCTCAGCTGCTCAGGTACGCAGATTCTAGTTGTGTTTCGTTTTTATAACTTCCATCGGACGGGAAGAATAATTCCTTTGTGGTGTTGGTTTCAGGTATTGAAGAAGAAAAAGATTAGGCCGAAGCAGTCTTCTACTATGGTGGTGGGCGAGGTTGAGGCCCAAGAAGAAGTTACTAGTCCTGTGAACGAAGAGTTTGCTGAGGACGAGATTACAGATGGGGAGGAACGTACTGGTACCTCCCCTATCAATGCCGAAGAAGAGGTCTTCGCTGGTCCCGCCGGTGATGGAGGAAGGAACAAGGGTGTAGTGGCGGATGATGTTGTCATCGAGGATGTTTCCGTCCCTGCTGGTGATGTCATGGATACCCTCCCCACTTCTCAAGAATTTTCTTTCGATCAGATGTATTCCACGGGGGAGTTCTTTGACGAAGCCCTCGATTTTCCCGAGGACTTCTCTTTACTTTCCCCTAATGACGATTGGGATGTTCTTGGTGGTGATGGTAATGGTGATGCTGCTGTAGAAGGTGTTGGTGCGGAGGATCCTGCTGTGCATGTAGGCGCGGGAGAACATGCCAACGTTCATGCTGAGGGGGTCGAGTCGGTCAAAGGAAAATCTGTTGTTGACGCGCCCGCCGATAGTCTTCCCCAGTCGCCGATGTCTGAGGGTGAGGATGCCATCATGAGTTGGTTTAAGGAGAAGAATCTTCTGTTTGTCTCTCATCCTGCTCCTGTGGTTGTTGGGGAAAAGGAATCAACCGTGTATACCCGTCGCATGATGGAGATGTCTTCGGAGGCGCAAGTGTCTGAAGCCTGGGGAAAAAGGTTGACCGTTCCCGAAGCTACCCTCGTGCCGGAGCCTCCTACTTCTGTTGCCGATATGATGGCTATTGCCGACGGGTATCAATATGGCTTCCCGCAACAGCGTGTGCTGGAGGTAGATTTTCGTACATGCTTGTTCGTGAGAATAGGACGCTTCGGTTGAGTAATGTTTTGTCATTTTGATGTGTAGATGATGAGGAGCGAGCATTGCAACCACGTGCTATATCAGTTCTTTAAAGCAAAATCTCTGAAGCTCGAGGCTAAGCTTCGTCATCGGGAAAAGGAATTATCTGCGGCGGAGGTGGAAATAGAAGAGCTGAAGAAAAGCCTTAAGGAGAAAGAAAAACTGGGTGAAGCAGAGGCTGATCTTCGTTCAGAACTTATTGCAGTGCGCGCTGAGTTAGAGCAAACTCGTAGCCAAGTTTCCACTTTCACAGGTTTGGTTCTTTTCCCTCGCCGTATTTCGTCATTCTTTTATCTCTTAGTTGTTATGTCTGAGTCTCCCCACCCTATGTCCAGTGGGTGGCATCCCCGAGCTGGTATGGCTTCGAAACGAAAGAGCTCGGCAAAAATCTCGTATTAGAGATTTGGTTGAGAAGATTAAGAGTGAGGCTAGGAAATGGGATGCTCGGGCTGAAGTATGGCGCGCGCGGCATGTTCAGATGGTCGACATGCAAAATCTGTACAACCATGATCGTGCTTTATTTAATGGCACACTGCTGTGGACCAGTGATAATCTGCGGGAAGCCCGCGAGCGTACTTCCTTGTTGGAATCTAGGATTCAGCTATTGGAAGAAGAATTACAGACGGCGCGGTCCATTCCTCTTTCAGGGGTCCAAGATAATATGCTTGGTCTTGCCAGGGAACGAGATGATGCTCGTGCTGAAGTCTATGCTCTCAGCAATGCTCTTTCCGCGTCTCGTGCCGATGTAGCCCGTCTTGCTGAGTCTGAGAGGAATCTTGAAGTGTGCATGTATAGACTCAGCAAAGGGGTCTCAGAGATAAATAAAGAGGTCGACCACCTTCGTCATATGGACTCGATGAAGCAGGTAGAATTAGATGCCTGTCAATTTACTCTCACCAACCTTCAACTAGACTATAAGAAATTATCCGCGGAATATGATCATCTTGATGAAGCGCGAGATGCGGTTGTTAATGAATATGAAGAGGCTTCGGCTTGTGTCGAAGGTATAATCCCAATTCATCGAGTGTGATCTTGTTTGTTTTCTACGCTAACTCCGTGGTGTTGTCTTTTTCAGGGCTCGAGGAACGCCTTCGCGTCACAAATGAAGAACTTGAAAAGGCTCAATCTTCCTTAGCACAACAAGAGGAACAAACCAATCACTTCAAGAATTTAGCAGCCACCCGCGAGGAGGCCGTTGGTGCTGCTTCCAGAGAAGTGAATCGGCTATCCTCGTTATTATCCCAAGCCCAACAGCGGACAACAGTTATTAAACATAAGGCTCGTTGTCAATTGGCTGAGGAGACGAACAAGATGCTGGAGAGGATAGAGCTTGGCCTACGGAATGAACATGGTCTCGTGAAGAACTACCCTCGCCGTCCCGTTCCTGCTGCATTGCCCAGCTCCTCGGGCCCCTCTTCTGGTGGGAGCGTCCCATCAAGTCTTCGGAAAAATCCTGACGACGGGACCGCCACCTAGGTAGAGATGGCAGCGTTCTGTAGGGTCCGCGGCATAATTGTGCTTTTTGTAACGATGTAAAAGGAATGTTTTTTGATTGTGTATCCTTGGCTTTGGCCGTTCACTTCTTGTAATCACCCTTTATGAAATGAATCCTCTTCTTGATATACCTACAATGTTTTTGTATTTTAAGTTTGTGAAAAATCAAAACAAAAGTTAAGTGTTTTTGAGTGCGATACGAAAGGAAGGTACCTTCGTGATCGTCTTGAGACCTGTCACCCCGCTGGCAAATCCTGGGCCAGAGGATTCCCAGACGGTGGGGGCCGGGGCAACGTTCTAGGATATGGGGCGTAAAATATGTACGCACCCATTCCGTTGACCCGTTGCCTTAAGATTGGTTGGGTATCTCTTTCTGCTGGGTGCCTTCCCCCTGGTCCTACACTTATGGACACTGATGGGGGAGCCCTGAGAGATTGTAGATTAACTACTTTCCCCAATATTGTAGGTAGATTCCACAGACTTGATAATTTGAAAGCTTGTTTAATTGATAAGTTGAGGTCTGCAATTCCTCTTCCAGAGATAGAAACATGTTGGGCGGGGAGGCTCCTTTCTTCTTCTGGTATATTCCCAGCAGATTCAAATCTGCGTTGCTTCTATGGGAAGTATGGTTTGAGCCATTTAGCATTCCAAGGATGCCGGAGGACCTCACCTTTTAGATTACGAAGGTAGTAAGAACCATTACCCGCAATGTCGTGGATCATAAACGGTCCTCCCCATGTAGGTGCTAACTTTCCCCATTTCTTTTCTTGCTGATATCGTGGGATTGTTCTCAACACATACTGTCCCTCTACAAAATTTCGTAGCTTTACCTTTTTGTTGTACTCCCTTGCTAGTCTTCGTTGATAATTTTCCATCTTTTGCAATGCTACTTCCCTTCTTCCCTCCAAGTCGTCCAACCTTTCTAACATCATATCTGTTGTTAGGTTTTTCTCCCAGGCTTCAGTCTTCGTGGTTGGCATGAGGATTTCTGTAGGTATGACTGCTTCAGCTCCATAAGTAATAAGAAACGGGGATTCCCCGGTAGCGGACCTTCGTGTTGTCCTGTATGCCCACAAGACATTGTGCAGTTGTTCGCACCATCTTCCCTTATGCTCGTCTAATTGTTTTTTGAGTATAAGGGCGAGGGTCTTGTTGGTAGCTTCCGCTTGTCCGTTGCTTTGAGGGTATAAGGGGGTGGACTTGTTCTTTCTTATTTTAAAGGTGTCGAAGAGCATGTCTATATTTTTTCCCTGTAATTGCTTGCCGTTATCAGACACAATTTCAGCAGGTATACCAAATCTGCAAATGATGTTCTGGAATATGAAAGTGAACACATCCGCGTCTCTGATCCTGGCCAAGGCCTTAGCCTCCACCCATTTACTGAAGTAGTCCGTGGCTACTATCAAAAATCGTCTCTTCCTGGATCCTTCGATGAAAGGCCCGACGATGTCTACTCCCCATTTTGCAAATGGCCACGGGCTATCGACAGAGTTTAACAATGTTGCCGGCGCGTGGATTTTTTTCGCGAAGCGCTGACATTCTTCGCATCGTCGGGACATCCTCGCAGCATCTTGTATCATGGTCGGCCAGTAATATCCTTGCGTTTTTGCCTTGTCAGCTAGTGATCTCATACCGCTATGATTCCCTGCGTCACCATAATGGATATCCGTTAGAATTCGATGCCCTTCTTTTCGGGATAAGCAGCGTAGTAATGGTCCGAGGAAAGATTTTTTATATAGGACCCCGTCCCGAAGATCGTATCTTCCCACTTTGGAGAGCGTCTTTCTAGCTTGCTTCCGATCCGCAGGTAGGCTTCCTTTGTCGAGGAAGGCATGTATTGTCACCCTCCAGTCATCTTCATTGCTGAAATCTTCGTCTTGATTTGCTTTTGACAAGATTTCTTCATCAAAGTCGTTATGGATGTCTTCTCCTACTTGGTCTTCAATATATTCTTCCATCGTATCTTGATTGGTAGCGAAGGAGAATTGAGATGCAATCGAAGGCTCGTATACCCTTGCTATTTTAATACCTTCGGCATTTTTATCCCTCAACATGGATGATATGTATGCTAGGGAATCCGCATGCCTGAGGTCCCTTCTGCATAAGTGCCGGAACTTAATGTTCGGGATTTGTGAAGCCAATGTTTGGACCAATGCCATGTAAGCTGAAAGGGTGTCATCGTACACATTATATTCGAGCGCGATTTGCCGTATGACCAGCTGTGAATCACTTGTCAGCCTTACATCGGTTACCCCCATCTCTATTATTATACGTAGGGCATGTATGACAGCTTCGTATTCAACAATGTTATTGGTATGCTCTTTGAATTCCAATCTAAGTGCCTGTATGATCCTTTCTCCAGTTGGGGTGATGATGACAATACCTATTCCTGCCCCTTCCTTATTTTTAGATCCGTCGACGAAGACTTCCCATTGTCTATGACTCGCAGGTTCGAGGATATCCATTGGATCCTTGATTGCTTCCTCGGCTTCTGGTATTCCCTTGATCTCTTCGTCGTTGTCTAGAGGGAGGTCTGCTAAGAAATCTGCCAGAACTTGGGACTTCTGAGAATGTTGAATTTCATGAATGATGTTGAATTGGTCCAGATGGGTGTTCCATTTGGCTATTCGGCCCACTTTTCCTGTGCTTTTGAGGACTGCTTCCAATGGTGCTCTGCATGGTACCCTGACGAAGTGAGTTAGGAAGTAGGTTCTCAGTTTTTGGGTAGCCCATACCAGTGCGAGGATGAGTTGTTCAATCTTAGTATAATTTCTTTCCGCGGGATTGAGTGTCTTGCTGACGTAATAGATAGGCTGTTCTATCTTTGTATTGGTTTTGACTAATACCGCGCTGACTGCGTCCTCCGTTGCTGCTATGTACAGTGCCAAAACTTCCTCATGGTCAGGTTTCTGCAGGATAGGGATCGAAGCTAGATGTTCTTTGATCTTTTGGAATGCTTCCTCGCAATCGGCGGTCCATTCGAACCTGCTCCCTTTCTTAAGAATATTGAAGAAATGTTTGCACTTGTCCGAAGACCGTGCAATAAATCTGCCCAACGCTGCTATGGACCCATTGAGCTTCTGCACTTCCTTTAGATTCTTTGGTGACGGCATCTCTACTATGGCTTGAATCTTAGCTGGGTCTACCTCGATGCCCCTTTTCGTCACCAGATAACCGAGGAACTTCCCTGAGGTGACACCGAAAGTACATTTCTCCGGATTTACTTTCATGTGATGCTGTCTCATTGCATTGAAAATATTCCTCAGGTCCTGGTGGTGATTTTTACGCAGCTTGCTTTTGACGAGCATGTCGTCCACGTAGACTTCTAGGGTTCCTCCAATCCATGGTTTGAAGATAGCATCGACCATCCTTTGGTATGTTGCCCCTGCGTTTCGGAGCCCGAAAGGCATTCTGGTATAGCAATAAAGGCCATGTGGTGTATAGAATGCTGTGTGTTGCTGATCTTCTTCTGCCAGGGCTACTTGGTTGTAACCAGAGTATCCGTCCATAAACGACAGCTCCTCGTACCCTTCAACTGCTTCAACCAGTTGATCTATGCTCGGCAGGGGATAGCTGTCCTTTGGAAACGCCTTGTTGAGATTAGTAAAGTCGATGCATATTCTAACCCCTCCATTTTTCTTAGGAACAATGACCATGTTGGATATCCAGGTAGGATACTTGACTTCCTTGATAAATCCTGCGTCTAGTAGCTTCCGAAGTTCTGTTTCTACCGCCTCATGATATTCTGGAGCCACTTTTCGTATTTTCTGCCTGAACGGGGGTGTGCCCTGTTTGATGCGTAGTTCATGTTGGATTACTTTTGGGTCGATCCCTGGCATATCTCCTAACTTCCAGGCGAACACATCCGCATATTCCTTAAGTAATTTGGTTAAGGAATGTTCTCTCCCTTCGCCCATGATGGTCCCGATTTTGACCCTCTTCGGGTCTTCTTCCGTTCCTATGTTGATTTCCTTAGTGGGTTCCACGGGTGTGAACATAGGCCTTGGGTTTCCGAGGACTGGGGCGCTCTTTAATTGCTATTTGGCATGTTTCTGCTCTTTGTTGATTGTTGAGGTACTTGTTTCCGAGCCTCGGACATTACCCTCTTTCGTCAAGCCTTTTCCTGTGGTTTCCTTAAGGAATAGTTCTACGGCTTTCTCTTGCGTGGTTTCTTGATTTCTTACTCTTCGGATTTTTCGCTGTTCTTCTTGCTCGTTGTTGATATGATCCTGAGTGGCCTGGCATTCTCGTGTAGCGATTCGATCTCCCTTGATCTCCATAATTCCCTCAGGTGTTGGAAATCTGAGGTACTGGTGGTATGTTGCCGCAACTCCTTTGAGCTTGTGTACCCACTGTCGTCCAATAATGGCGTTGTAGGGGGAAGGGGTATCCACCACACTGAATCGGGTATCCAGTTTCATGGGCCCTGCGTTAACCTGTAACACAATGTCTCCCAAGGGCTTCGTGGCCGCTCCATTGAATCCGTAGATGGTGTGATAAGAGGTCATCAACTGTTCATCATGGAGCTTCATCCGCTTGAATGCGTCATAGAATAGGACATTCACAGAGCTTCCCCCGTCTATGAGGATTTTTTTGAGGTTACATCCCGCTATTGGTAATGTCAGGACCAAGGGATCGTTATGGTCTTCCATATCTTCTTCGATATCCTCGGCATCGAAGATGACAGGTAATTCCATCCATTTTTCATGTTCGTCCACTGTTATCCCATCGAACTTATATAACTCGCAGCGATCTTCGAATTGCTTCCGTAACCTTTTTCCAATCTGTGCTGTGAGCGAGGGTCCTGTGGCTTCGGAACACGAGATGGTGTTGATTGTTCGGTTTTCTTCCGGAAGTTGGACTGGTTTGGTTCGTTTGGATCTGTCCTCGGTAACCTCCTTCCGTATGTAATGTTTGAGCTCTCCCGCATCAATTAATTTTTGGATCATTATTTTAAGGTTCTTGCATTTTTCGGTCTGGTGTCCGTTGAAACAGTGATACTCACAGTAATCTTTAGACTTCTCGGATCTTGGGGGCTGCTTTCCCTTAGACCATGGCCATTCTAAGTTTTCCCTCCCTTTGATCTCCCGCAGGATACGAGCATAGCTAGCATTGAGTTTCGTGTAAACTTGGTCTTCGAATTTTCGGTCGCCTGTTCTTCGTTCATCCCTCCGTTCCTTTCTATCTTCGTGAGGTCTCTCATCTGAGGAACCCCTTCTGGCCCCATTGGTTTGTTCTGCTGAATTGGTGCGGTGAGACCTCTGTGGATATGCCCTCGGGTTTTCCCGTTGAATTTCTTCAAGTCGAGCGTGCTTCTCGATAATTATTCGGAGATCGCCTTCTGTCTTGGGCACGCTCCCGTGAATTTCAACAAATAGGGGACTCATTCGGTCCAAGCCCCACTTATAGCAATTGATGCTTACCACTGGGTCCACGCTTCCTATGGCTTGGCAGATCCTATGCCATCTGTTTGTGTATTCCCTCGTGGTTTCCTTGTAGCCGATTGCTAGTGAAAAAAACTTATCCATCCCAGTGTTTACAGTCTTGTTGTACATGTATGTTCTTAAGAATTTCTCTGCCAGTTGGTCGTATGAGTGTATGGAGTTTGGTGGCAGATTATCAAACCATGATAACGCCGATCCCTTCAAACTTGACGGGAAGTATCTACAGAGTACGGCGTCGTTCTGTCCCCATCTCGCTAGGACGCGGTTGTAGTACCGAACATGTGCAGCAGGGTCGCTGGACCCATCATAGCATTCGAACGTCGGGACAGGGAATTTCAGGGGAATAGGGGTGTTGGCCAAGCGATGCGTCAGGGGCGTGGAGTTAGCTTCTCTCATAACCTCTTCTAACCTTCCCCCTCCTTGTTTATTTTTCAATTGCCTGATCTCTGCCATCATCTCATCTCGCAGTTCCTCCATTGCGCGTTGGTGTTCTAAATTCTTCAGATCATTTCCGTTTGATTCTCCATCGTCATAATCCGGGTCGGATACGCTATGTCTCCTTGTCGCGTCTTCATTAGTCGCTAGGACGACTCTGCAGTCTTGGTTTGGCTCTGGTGCTTTGGAGCTTGCTTCATCAAGTTGTTGGTTGGTCTTTGTGCTTAGAGCAATCCGCTCCTTTAAATCTTGATTTTCTCTGGCCAAAAGTGCTACAGCTTCTGCGTAAACCTGTTGGTTCCTTCTCAGTTCCTCGAGCTCAGCCATTAGTTGGTGTGATTGGTTGGACCCCTGATTGGGAGTCCCCGCACGTGCCGCTATAGCCGTGGCGCCGCCCTCCTCCATGGTCTGTACTAAAGGTGGCAGGGGTTCAACTTCTGTTGCTGGTGTTTCCAAATTGGAGTGAGCGCCCCTCTGCGGTGCCCGAGCCTCCGGTATGGTTTGATTCTGGTTATTTGTTAGCGGCATTCCAAAGGTTAGCAGATGCGCGGGTTGGAATGTTCTGGATTCATCCACCCTTTCCCTTGGTTGGTTAAGTTGACTCATGGCGAAGGTATTGCTAGCCTCCGCAGCCTTCGGGACTACCGCGGCTTCCCCGTATTTTATCGTTGCTGCTCTGAGAGCCGCCATTGCAACAGAATTAGCGTTCATGGGTGAAGTGATTTCAGTGGTATCCTGCCTTCGATTGGTCATTTTAGTTTTATCTCCTTTCTGCTTGCTTCGGGTGATGATCGGGGTTGTCCGGGGTGTTTCTTTTGACAAAGCTTTGGATTTTCCTGCTTCCTGCGTCTTCTCCATCACGTGCCTTTTTGTTGACGAAATCTAGCGTAAACTCGCCTTCTTTACTCACAACACGTTCTCTCTGTATAAATTTATTCAAACAGAAACGGGGATGTCCGCGTGAAGCGGGTTAGTTGTCGAAATACAATTTTTCAAAAGCGGGTTTATTAAAGGCGATCTTTAGTATATATAAAAAAAAACTGAAAATTGTAAATCCGACGGATTAGGACAATAACCCATGCTTGGAACACTAACTCTTATCGAAGGCAAAAGGTGGGTTTTTGAATATAATACTGTTGACGAATGATCTATACAGTCAGAGCTGATAAAATCGAAGCAATCGTATGCCAAATTAGAATGAAATCACAGGACAAGATAAATCTTTTACCGGGACGAAGTCCCTGTTTCTAGCGCCAAATTGTGGACACACGAACTACGCGGGGTCCGAATGCCCGCAATCAATTGTTAAAGTCTAAAGAGATTACGATGATGATACCCGGATGTGGGTTCATTGGCTCAAAACCCACGGGTTTATCATGGCCTCCTCCAACTTCCCCATGCGTAGCGATTATGCATGGGGTACAAATATAAAAGGAAAACAACATATATAAGCAAATGCATGCGGAACTAAATAAATGCAAAGTGCTGAAATGTAAATAAGACCAAGGTTTACGTGGTTCAGCACTAAGGCCTACGTCCACGGGGTTTGTTGTTCTGCTATATTATTCACGGTTACACGAATAGTTTGAATGACTTGGGGTTTACATATTTCTCTCCACTATGGGATTCCTTACCTTTGCTATTCTCTCTCTCTCTCTCTCCTCTGATGTTTTCGATTTTGACCCTCTTTGGGTCTTCTTCCGTTCCTATGTTGATTTCCTTAGTGGGTTCCACGGGTGTGAACATAGGCCTTGGGTTTCCGAGGACTGGGGCGCTCTTTAATTGCTATTTGGCGTGTTTCTGCTCTTTGTTGATTGTTGAGGTACTTGTTTCCGAGCCTCGGACATTACCCTGTATCATCAAGCCTTTTCCTGTGGTTTCCTTAAGGAATAGTTCTACGGCTTTCTCTTGCGTGGTTTCTTGATTTCTTACTCTTCGGATTTTTCGCTGTTCTTCTTGCTCGTTGTTGATATGATCCTGAGTGGCCTGGCATTCTCGTGTAGCGATTCGATCTCCCTTGATCTCCATAATTCCCTCAGGTGTTGGAAATCTTAGGTACTGGTGGTATGTTGCCGCCACTCCTTTGAGCTTGTGTACCCACTGTCGTCCAATAATGGCGTTGTAGGGGGAAGGGGTATCCACCACACTGAATCGGGTATCCAGTTTCATGGGCCCTGCGTTAACCTGTAACACAATGTCTCCCAAGGGCTTCGTGGCCGCTCCATTGAATCCGTAGATGGTGTGATAAGAGGTCATCAACTGTTCATCGTGGAGCTTCATCCGCTTGAATGCGTCATAGAATAGGACATTCACAGAGCTTCCCCCGTCTATGAGGATCTTTTTGAGGTTACATCCCGCTATTGGTAATGTCAGGACCAAGGGATCGTTATGGTCTTCCATATCTTCTTCGATATCCTCGGCATCGAAGATGACAGGTAATTCCATCCATTTTTCGTGTTCGTCCACTGTTATCCCATCGACCTTATATAACTCGCAGCGATCTTCGAATTGCTTCCGTAACCTTTTTCCAATCTGTGCTGTGAGCGAGGGTCCTGTGGCTTCGGAACACGAGATGGTGTTGATTGTTCGGTTTTCTTCCGGAAGTTGGACTGGTTTGGTTCGTTTGGATCTGTCCTCGGTAACCTCCTTCCGTATGTAATGTTTGAGCTCTCCCGCATCAATTAATTTTTGGATCATTATTTTAAGGTTCTTGCATTTTTCGGTCTGGTGTCCGTTGAAACAGTGATACTCACAGTAATCTTTAGACTTCTCGGATCTTGGGGGCTGCTTTCCCTTAGACCATGGCCATTCTAAGTTTTCCCTCCCTTTGATCTCCCGCAGGATACGAGCATAGCTAGCGTTGAGTTTCGTGTAAACTTGGTCTTCGAATTTTCGGTCGCCTGTTCTTCGTTCATCCCTCCGTTCCTTTCTATCTTCGTGAGGTCTCTCATCTGAGGAACCCCTTTTGGCCCCATTGGTTTGTTCTGCTGAATTGGTGCGGTGAGACCTCTGCGGATATGCCCTCAGGTTTTCCCGTTGAATTTCTTCAAGTCGAGCGTGCTTCTCGATAATTATTCGGAGATCGCCTTCTGTCTTGGGCACGCTCCCGTGAATTTCAACAAATAGGGGACTCATTCGGTCCAAGCCCCACTTATAGCAATTGATGCTTACCACTGGGTCCACGCTTCCTATGGCTTGGCAGATCCTATGCCATCTGTTTGTGTATTCCCTCGTGGTTTCCTTGTAGCCGATTGCTAGTGAAAAAAGCTTATCCATCCCAGTGTTTACAGTCTTGTTGTACATGTATGTTCTTAAGAATTTCTCTGCCAGTTGGTCGTATGAGTGTATGGAGTTTGGTGGCAGATTATCAAACCATGATAACGCCGATCCCTTCAAACTTGACGGGAAGTATCTACAGAGTACGGCGTCGTTCTGTCCCCATCTCGCTAGGACGCGGTTGTAGTACCGAACATGTGCAGCAGGGTCGCTGGACCCATCATAGCATTCGAACGTCGGGACAGGGCATTTCAGGGGAATAGGGGTGTTGGCCAAGCGATGCGTCAGGGGCGTGAAGTTAGCTTCTCTCATAACCTCTTCTAACCTTCCCCCTCCTTGTTTATTTTTCAATTGCCTGATCTCTGCCATCATCTCATCTCGCAGTTCCTCCATTGCGCGTTGGTGTTCTAAATTCTTCAGATCATTTCCGTTTGATTCTCCATCGTCATAATCCGGGTCGGATACGCTATGTCTCCTTGTCGCGTCTTCATTAGTCGCTAGGACGACTCTGCAGTCTTGGTTTGGCTCTGGTGCTTTGGAGCTTGCTTCATCAAGTTGTTGGTTGGTCTTTGTGCTTAGAGCAATCCGCTCCTTTAAATCTTGATTTTCTCTGGCCAAAAGTGCTACAGCTTCTGCGTAAACCTGTTGGTTCCTTCTCAGTTCCTCGAGCTCAGCCATTAGTTGGTGTGATTGGTTGGACCCCTGATTGGGAGTCCCCGCACGTGCCGCTACAGCCGTGGCGCCGCCCTCCTCCATGGTCTGTACTAAAGGTGGCAGGGGTTCAGCTTCTGTTGCTGGTGTTTCCAAATTGGAGTGAGCGCCCCTCTGCGGTGCCCGAGCCGCCGGTATGGTTTGATTCTGGTTATTTGTTAGCGGCATTCCAAAGGTTAGCAGATGCGCGGGTTGGAATGTTCTGGATTCATCCACCCTTTCCCTTGGTTGGTTAAGTTGACTCATGGCGAAGGTATTGCTAGCCTCCGCAGCCTTCGGGACTACCGCGGCTTCCCCGTATTTTATCGTTGCTGCTCTGAGAGCCGCCATTGCAACAGAATTAGCGTTCATGGGTGAAGTGATTTCAGTGGTATCCTGCCTTCGATTGGTCATTTTAGTTTTATCTCCTTTCTGCTTGCTTCGGGTGATGATCGGGGTTGTCCGGGGTGTTTCTTTTGACAAAGCTTTGGATTTTCCTGCTTCCTGCGTCTTCTCCATCACGTGCCTTTTTGTTGACGAAATCTAGCGTAAACTCGCCTTCTTTACTCACAACACGTTCTCTCTGTATAAATTTATTCAAACAGAAACGGTAATATCCGCGTGAAGCGGGTTAGTTGTCGAAATACAATTTTTCAAAAGCGGGTTTATTAAAGGCGATCTTTAGTATATAAAAAAAAACTATGAAAATTGTAAATCCGACGGATTAGGACAATAACCCATGCTTGGAACACTAACTCTTATCGAAGGCAAAAGGTGGGTTTTTGAATATAATACTGTTGACGAATGATCTATACAGTCAGAGCTGATAAAATCGGAGCAATCGTATGCCAAATTAGAATGAAATCACAGGACAAGATAAATCTTTTACCGGGACGAAGTCCCTGTTTCTAGCGCCAAATTGTGGACACACGAACTACGCGGGGTCCGAATGCCCGCAATCAATTGTTAAAGTCTAAAGAGATTACGATGGTGATACCCTGATGTGGGTTCATTGGCTCAAAACCCACGGGTTTATCATGGCCTCCTCCAACTTCCCCGTGCGTAGCGATTATGCATGGGGTACAAATATAAAAGGAAAGCAACATATATAAGCAAATGCATGCGGAACTAGATGAATGTAAAGTGCTGAAATGTAAATAAGACCAAGGTTTACGTGGTTCAGCACTAAGGCCTACATCCACGGGGTTTGTTGTTCTACTATATTATTCACGGTTACACGAATAGTTGAATGACTTGGGGTTTACATATTTCTCTCCACTAAGGGATTCCTTACCTTTGCTATTCTCTCTCTCTCTCTCTCTCCTGATGTTTTTTCGATCCCCCTCCCCCTTTGTGGAGATTGGGTATTTATAAGGTAGGAATGTGGGACCCATCTCTGAAGACCGTTGGAACCTTATCTTCTAGTGTCTTGTGTCCATCACGCAGAGGTCTGCGTTTCCCCCTCGATCCCGCGGAAACATCTTCGCTCGTTCCATAGGTCGGTCGACACGTGCACTGCTCAGAGTGTTTAATGCGGGTGGTTGAGGGGTCTGCTCGTGTCAGACAAGTGTCTTCTGCCCCTGTCAGTCCGTGTCAGCTGACTTTCTCTCCACCGTTGATCTTAGCTCCTCTTCTGGGGATGAGATAAAGCAACTCCTAGGGGTTTATTTGGTGCTTCGCGACGCATCGTGTTTTGATGTCTTGGCTTGCATGCTTTCCACGTACCTTTCTGTATACACGTGTCCGATAGTGAGATATATGTGTACACAACAGGGTACATTCCTCCATAGAAATTCTTTGGTTATCAAAAGAGTATCATCCTTCACAAACGATTGAACATCAAGATCTTCAAACGGAACCCAGTTACTAGGAACTTTATGACCAGTAATCAACCATTGTTTTTTATTGGCCGATCTACGATGTTTTTTTTTTAATCAATACAACAACGAATATATATATGTATAGATTAAGGAGTTACAATAAGAGACTCCATCTCACAGAAGAGACAGAGCCAAAGGTTATAAGAAAACAAGGCCGATCTACGATGTGATGTGGTGGATCTCAACATTTGCTTCTGGAGAAGAGTTTGCAATATATATCTTCTTCGGTATTGAAAAAAAAAAAAGGTGACGAGGTCTTATAAGATCCAACAGAAAAATGTTTTCTTGGAGCTCTGAAATAGAGATATAAATATTAAACAATTAACTAAGTAATCATACATTATTTAGATGATGTATTAATTGATCTGCATAGCTGGTGGCTTCTGTAGGAGTGAAATATCGCACATTCATTATGTATGCGAAGTAAAGGTCATCAAGTCTAAGCGAAGACCATCGCATATTCTAAAATTAGGATGACGTATTTAATGATGTCAACATAATCACGAGTAAAGTGTGATGATCTGTGCGAAAGAGTAGAGTGTGCGAAGTTGAGCGAATGTAGATGAGCGATTATAACGCGCAGTGATTCCAAAAATAGGGGATCTATTAGCTGTCATCCACTATGTATTACCCTATATAAGGGGAAGGAAACTGTGTATTGGGAGAGATCTCTAAGGTGAGTGTTAGACAAGAGTTTAGGAGAGAGAAAGTTTATTTGGTGAGCAAATAAAATCTTTGTAATATTTTGTATTCGATTTCAAGATCTTGATTAATAAACGAGTGATTTTCATCATGATTACTTAGAGAATTATATAGTATAAAATGGATGTGGTTGTAGGATTTCCTGCAACTACATTTTGGCGCTAGAAACAGGGAGGAATGATATATCCTGTTGGTGAATTCGTTTAGAAATCAAGTTTCCAAAATTAAACATCTAGTATTTTTCTTTAAACATTTGAATTTTCATCATCGCATTTTTTTTCAATCTGTTAATACAAGAAAGTGGTAATGGTAAGAATCAGATCTACTGTTGGCAAGCGGCAACATCTAGAAGAAGTAAATGAATTTCCGAACGAAGAAGAGGTGAAATTCCTGAACAACTAGAGGAAGGAGAAAGAGAAAATCAAAGAAATGATGTTTTGAATGGACTACAACATACACAAGAGCAAAATAATGGTATTGATTATGATAGAGTGAGTATTCATACTGCACATACGAATTCTACCGAAGAAGAGATACAAAGAACTGGAGATGAAGGAAGGATTGAAGGAAATGAAGAAAATATGACACTTGAAGAACTTAGACAAAGATTGATTGCAGAACGACAAAGAGAGGATGAAGAGCGTGCGAATTTGATACGTCAGAATGATGACTTAAGAGAAGAGAATCTCAGATTGCAAGCACAAAGATCAAGAAGCGCTACGCGATCAAGATAAAGGATCAGTAGAATTTCGTCAAGACAAAGTCAGTCTAATCGAAGAGATGCAAGGAGAGAGCATACATTAGGTAATATTGAGGAGAACTTACACGTAGATGATAATCTACAAGATCAACGCGATGAGAGACGCACAATATATGACCGATACCAACAACAGCGTGAACGTCATCAAACTTGACGGGAAGTATCAAACCATGATAACGCCGATCCCTTCAAAGATAACGCCGATCCCTTCAATCCATGATAACGCCGATCCCTTCAAACTAGAAGATAAGTTTGGTGGCAGATTATCAAACCATGATAACGCCGATCCCTTCAAACTTGACGGGAAGTATCTACAGAGTACGGCGTCGTTCTGTCCCCATCTTGCTAGGACGCGGTTGTAGTACCGAACATGTGCAGCAGGGTCGCTGGACCCATCATAGCATTCGAACGTCGGGACAGGGCATTTCAGGGGAATAGGGGTGTTGGCCAAGCGATGCGTCAGGGGCGTGGAGTTAGCTTCTCTCATAACCTCTTCTAACCTTCCCCCTCCTTGTTTATTTTTCAATTGCCTGATCTCTGCCATCATCTCATCTCGCAGTTCCTCCATTGCGCGTTGGTGTTCTAAGTTCTTCAGATCATTTCCGTTTGATTCTCCATCGTCATAGTCCGGGTCGGATACGCTATGTCTCCTTGTTGCGTCTTCATTAGTCGCTAGGACGACTCTGCAGTCTTGGTTTGGCTCTGGTGCTTTGGAGCTTGCTTCATCAAGTTGTTGGTTGGTCTTTGTGCTTAGAGCAATCCGCTCCTTTAAATCTTGATTTTCTCTGGCCAAAAGTGCTACAGCTTCTGCGTAAACCTGTTGGTTCCTTCTCAGTTCCTCGAGCTCAGCCATTAGTTGGTGTGATTGGTTGGACCCCTGATTGGGAGTCCCCGCACGTGCCGCTACAGCCGTGGCGCCGCCCTCCTCCATGGTCTGTACTAAAGGTGGCAGGGGTTCAACTTCTGTTGCTGGTGTTTCCAAATTGGAGTGAGCGCCCCTCTGCGGTGCCCGAGCCGCCGGTATGGTTTGATTCTGGTTATTTGTTAGCGGCATTCCAAAGGTTAGCAGATGCGCGGGTTGGAATGTTCTGGATTCATCCACCCTTTCCCTTGGTTGGTTAAGTTGACTCATGGCGAAGGTATTGCTAGCCTCCGCAGCCTTCGGGACTACCGCGGCTTCCCCATATTTTATCGTTGCTGCTCTGAGAGCCGCCATTGCAACAGAATTAGCGTTCATGGGTGAAGTGATTTCAGTGGTATCCTGCCTTCGATTGGTCATTTTAGTTTTATCTCCTTTCTGCTTGCTTCGGGTGATGATCGGGGTTGTCCGGGGTGTTTCTTTTGACAAAGCTTTGGATTTTCCTGCTTCCTGCGTCTTCTCCATCACGTGCCTTTTTGTTGACGAAATCTAGCGTAAACTCGCCTTCTTTACTCACAACACGTTCTCTCTGTATAAATTTATTCAAACAGAAACGGGAATATCCGCGTGAAGCGGGTTAGTTGTCGAAATACAATTTTTCAAAAGCGGGTTTATTAAAGGCGATCTTTAGTATATAAAAAAAAACTATGAAAATTGTAAATCCGACGGATTAGGACAATAACCCATGCTTGGAACACTAACTCTTATCGAAGGCAAAAGGTGGGTTTTTGAATATAATACTGTTGACGAATGATCTATACAGTCAGAGCTGATAAAATGGGAGCAATCGTATGCCAAATTAGAATGAAATCACAGGACAAGATAAATCTTTTACCGGGACGAAGTCCCTGTTTCTAGCGCCAAATTGTGGACACACGAACTACGCGGGGTCCGAATGCCCGCAATCAATTGTTAAAGTCTAAAGAGATTACGATGATGATACCCTGATGTGGGTTCATTGGCTCAAAACCCACGGGTTTATCATGGCCTCCTCCAACTTCCCCGTGCGTAGCGATTATGCATGGGGTACAAATATAAAAGGAAAACAACATATATAAGCAAATGCATGCGGAACTAAATGAATGTAAAGTGCTGAAATGTAAATAAGACCAAGGTTTACGTGGTTCAGCACTAAGGCCTACATCCACGGGGTTTGTTGTTCTACTATATTATTCACGGTTACACGAATAGTTGAATGACTTGGGGTTTACATATTTCTCTCCACTATGGGATTCCTTACCTTTGCTATTCTCTCTCTCTCTCTCCCTCTCTCCTGATGTTTTTTCGATCCCCCTCCCCCTTTGTGGAGATTGGGTATTTATAAGGTAGGAATGTGGGACCCATCTCTGAAGACCGTTGGAACCTTATCTTTTAGTGTCTTGTGTCCATCACGCAGAGGTCTGCGTTTCCCCCTCGATCCCGCGGAGGCATCTTCGCTCGTTCCATAGGTCGGTCGACACGTACACTGCTCAGAGTGTTTAATGCGGGTGGTTGAGGGGTCTGCTCGTGTCAGACAAGTGTCTTCTGCCCCTGTCAGTCCGTGTCAGCTGACTTTCTCTCCACCGTTGATCTTAGCTCCTCTTCTGGGGATGAGATAAAGCAACTCCTAGGGGTTTATTTGGTGCTTCGCGACGCATCGTGTTTTGATGTCTTGGCTTGCATGCTTTCCACGTACCTTTCTGTATACACGTGTCCGATAATGAGATATATGTGTACACAAGATGTGAGATGATTTTGTCGTCCATTAATAAGTCGATCGAGATAAGTTAGTAGTACTGCGACTAATCATAATAAGTGCATGTTCTCGTTCCAAATTTCCAACATGCAGTTCAATAATGAACAAACGAAAAGACGTAAACATGAGCCCACTGCATTATACTTTAATGAAGTGCATACATATATTAATAATTAACAGATTCATATTGGATTCCATGATAAGATGATGAATCTCCGACAAAGAAACCAGTGTCCTCCCCCTCGATGACACAAAAGTAAAAGAGTGAAAGATTCCCAGTTAAAACTTTTAAGGATTTCCTTCTCAAATTCCCAGTTCACTCATTAGGCAGAAAACGGAGAATAGATTTTGCTCGCAGATTTTGTGCATGCACAGTGCGCGCTCGAGTTGGATTCTATGCATCAGTTCCCAATTGATCAGAACTGGTTCCGTGCAGGAAGTCCGCAACAAATTCTTAGACTTAGTATTATGGGTTAGATTGGAGGTGCTAGATTAGCACTTAAGCGTTGCAATTCAAAAAAAGAAAAGTGTGGCAAAAAAGTTAACACTAGTTCTCTCTCCTACCAGTTGTTAGCATGCTAGATAGTTACGCTAAATGATTCAACGCTTGAAAAACCACGTTTTCGCGGAATGGTTCAGCGCTGAGAGATTTATTTTTATCTGACGGCTGAGATTTAAAGCGCTGAACCATTCAGTGTTGAATGGTTCAGCGCTGGGTTGACGTGGACTGCTAATCTAGTTGCTAGATTAGCACTCCCATAAGACTTAGGAGGTAGTCCCGACTGCTAATCTAGCTGCTAGACTAACACCCCATAAGACTTAATCTTACAACTATTCGAAATTTCAATCCTCAGGTTGAAATATATGATATAATAAGGAAAATGGGTCATTTGTCCAAATATTTTTAAATCACGGTTCAAATGGACGAGTAAAAAATAGTTTGGGTGAAATGACAAAAAAAACAGTAAGGATGAAACTGGTTTCATCATAGCTTAAATTTAAAAATAGCAAGGATGAAACTGGATACATCCTGTGTAAATTAAAAATAAGAAAAAATATTTGAAAATGGGTACGATAAAACTGGTTACATCCTGCCTATTTTTACATTTTTGTCCATTTAAACAGTATCAAAATCTAACTACCCATTTCACCCAGAAATTGTTGATTTTGATCTTTTTAACCAATTTTATGGTATAATAATTCATGACATTTACAACCTAAATCAATTTACACAATAAATATTTTATTGCAGAGTCTAACAATATTACTGATTGTTTACGTCCGATACCTTCAACTTTATTAATCAGTGGAGGAGACATAAAGGTAATATTAGAAAAATCGTCATGAGCATGACAAGATATCCCATACATGTACGAAAACCTCCATTTGCTACGCTATAGCCAACAAATGATCAAACAAAAAAAGCTACACTAGCTAACAGCTTTGTCCTACTGTTATTTATATACTGCTTTCCAAAAAGTCGTAGAATATTAATTTTTGAATCCTCTCTATCAAATTTCAATATTATCTTAATTCAAGAAACCCTGTTTGTCAATGAAGTTCAACAACCAACTTCATTGTAGAAGTCCTCACTTCAACTAATTCTATCCCATAATGGCTACATTGCTCAAAATAAAATTTTCCAACCAAAATGAGAAAAATGTCAAAAGACGCAAAAACATATACTAGTATATGCACCCTGTACCCAGGTCTCCAATTAGATGAGATAAAGTAAATAAAGGTAGAAAAACAAAACAAGATAAAGTGCATGAAAAGAGTAGAAACAAGAAACTTGTTACTGTGTATATATGTATATTCATTTTCAATCATCCTCTTACATATTTTGCTACAATGACCCTCTGAATTACTTCAGCATTTCATAGTTTTCTTGCATATGTATGATCAGATAACCCTAATGAATAATACTAATAGAGAAGATTTATGGAGCAAATTACTAATAAAACCAACACTAATTACGTGTCGGAAAACATCAAATTAAGCCATAAAGTTAACAGCCATTTCTTCCGGTTTCATCAAATTTTCCCCTTCTAATTCCAAGTAACTGAAACCGGACTGCCGACAATGTGTTTACCATCAGACCATTCAATACGACCAAAGACATTTGTGCCGGAAGGCATTGTAGTCGTAGTAAATACAACCTCATAACTCAACTTCTCATACATTTTTGTGAAAGTCAAAGTATCAGGTTCAATCGAGATTTTAACCGCGTCCTTACCCGGACCTGTAGTAGTGATCGCCGACGAAACCTTATACGTTCCTGGACTGCCCACATTCGTCAAGGTACGTGTATGAAAAACAACAAGAGTGCTACCGTCACTACCAGTACTGTATGAATTCACCCCAAATGAAGGATAATTCAAATCGGCAACATTATACTTCTTATGGGGATCACAAGTGAAGTTACTCTTCGCTAAACTGCGAATTTGTGCAGGTGTATAATCCATCGCACATAAGAAATTGAGATAATCTTCAGTTTTAAGATCATAAATCAAACCAGGATCCAAGGCAGCAATTAGATCCACATGCCCAGCACCATGATCAAACGGTGTAGAAGCGTTACCTGTTGCAATATCTAGAACAGGTTTACCAGATTTATACGAGTTGTATGATGTAGTCATCAAAGCTGACCTTATGGCTGCGGGGCTCCACTCAGGATGGGCAGCCTTTAGTAATCCAGCTAGACCACTTACATGCGGACACGACATGGACGTACCGGATATGATATTAAACTCTACTCTTCTTGTATCCGATGCTAATCCAGTTGGTCCGACCGCACCAGACCAACCCGCTAAGATGTTGACACCTGGAGCAATCAGATCAGGTTTTAGTATCTCTGGCGTGATTGTATTTGGTCCTCTTGAACTAAAAGCAGCAACAACAGGTGATGGCTGGACGCCTAATTTCGTTCCAGCAAACATAATTGTAGCCGTTGGATTAGGATCCGAGAATAGATAAGATTTGATTGCATCAGCAGCTTTCACACCCACACCACTTGCCGGCAACAAATGAGCATCGGCAACTAACTCTTCGCCATTCGCAGCTGTATTGGCTAAAACCATTCCAATTCCACCAGCTTGTTTCACCACAACTCCTTTTGCAACTCTTGCATTAATCCCCCTATCACAGAAGACAATTTTCCCGGCAACTTTTTCCGGTATCAAAGTACCGGTCATACATAAATTACCATTAGAAGCGGTACTAGCATTGCCGGCATAGACGAATTCCACCATTTTATCGGGTAATGGTTTGCCGTTATAAAGTGAGACACCAGAATAATTTTTACCATTACCAAGACTAACATAAGCAGGGAAATCACGATCTAGAGTTCCAGCACCAACAGTAGTAATCCATGGAGCAACATTTGAAAGACTATCAGGAGTAGGACCAGCATTACCAGCTGAACAAGAAACAAGAATACCTTTCTCCATTGCCGTGAAAGCACCAATTGCAACAGAATCTCTGTAATATTCAGAATTGCCACCACCAAGTGATAAAGATAAGACATGAACACCATCTTCAATAGCTTTCTCCATAGCTGCTAGAATATCAGGACTAAAACAACCACCCTTCCAGCAAACTTTATAAACAGCAACTCTAGCTCGTGAAGCCATTCCACGGGCAGTGCCGGACGCGTAACCGAACACAGAAGCATTTGCGATTGCGGATCCTGCAGCTGTAGTTGAAGTATGAGTACCGTGTCCGTCATCATCTCTAGGAGAATTTGATTCTGCGGATTCATCAATTGGACCTAATGTAGCTTCATAACCTTTGGAGAAAGATCTAGCTCCAACCAATTTTTTATTACAACTAGTAGAAGGGAAATCTTTCGAAGTTTCGCATTCTCCTTTCCAATTTGATGGAATCGGACCCATCCCTTTATCATCGTAGCTTTTGCTTTCAGGCCAAGCACCGGTATCCAGAACACCAATTACCACATCACTACTGGTCGAGTCGGACACATCAGGAATTAATTCATCGTATTTATCGATTCCTAAGAACAATGGAGTACGAGTTGTATGCAGTGTGTAGATTTGTTCAGGGAATACCGAAAGAATTCCCTGTTGGGTTCTGAGTGATTCTGCTTCTTCTTCTGTTAACCGAGCTGAAAACCCATGAATAATTGTGTTGTATGTGTACAACATTTCTGCTGATTCTGATACAGATTTAAGACATGAATCATACCAATTTGAATGAAGTGAATAAGTTGTTGGCATTTCTGATTTTGACATATGAACTATGTATGTCTTCTTCTCTATTGCTGCCCATGAGAACTGAATAAGCAAACCCAGAAACAGAACAAGTGACAGAGAGTGAGGGCGGGAATGAAGCTTAATCCCCATTCTTCTCTTTTCTAGCTAGAGTGACGGAGAGTGAGGGTGGGAATGAAGTGGTGAAGTGATAGGATATTGCTTGTTTATATAAGCAAATGAAGGTATAAGAGGAAAGGGTGATCTCTTGTTATAATAAATGTTTGGTTTGTGCAGCAAATCAAGGAAAAGATAGAGACTGTGAGAGGCTAAATGATGCTGCCCTAATTTGTTTGGTTCAGTGAATGATTACGTCCAGACAAAGAGGAAGACAGCTAGATCAGAGAGAGGGGTTTCTTTGTTCACGTGTAATTCAGCTTTTGACTAAAAGAATCACCATGGCTCAGTGTGTGCAGAAACTGAGGAAAGAGATCATTTAGGAACAAACTGAGAAACAAAGAAAAAAGAGGTACATGGCTGTATTAGACTATTGTGTTGTAGTAACAGTAAACATGTGGGTGGTGGGACCTGTATACATTCACTTCTGTAAATTTGGCCCTACCCAAATGGAATGGTGGGTGGAAGAGAGAACGTTACATCTAGAAGAAGATGGCTGATGACCTTGATTTTGAGCCTGGCAGGTGAATGCCTGTATCAAGAAGAGCCTTAATACCTAGTGGAATTTGTGATCACTTCTTGATGGTGGTGATAACTGACAATCAAAATAGGAAAAGGATTATGGAATCATGAAATGGGTGTGAATGTGATATAGACCAAATATAGCAAACTGAAAATGGGACACACACGCAACAATAAAGATTCCTAAAACTGTTGGGAACTTCCAAGGAATGAATGTATCATGTGGGGTTTCCTCATATATTCAATGTGAATGACTGAATTGGTGGAGGTTCTGGAGGTTCAGGCTAGCAACTTGGCGCTAGCCTAGCCAATCCAGCCTCATCTTCACTTCTGTGGGTGGGGGTGAAATGGACATCCACTCCATTGGTATTGCTAGCTAAATTAGAACAAAGTTTACTATCGCAATCCAACTTTTTCATTTGTCTATTGCCCATTAATTAGATTCACATTATGGGTGTTCGTGAGCAAAGTTGAGTGTCTTAATCCAACTTTTTTTCATGGTGTGTACCTGTTACCGATTATGTTTCATTTATTACAATCACATTGTTATTGGGGTGAAGAAAGTTCACTATCTTAATCCAACCTTTTCCTTGTTATATCAGTTACGCGTTAGTGTCCCATTTATGTACACACATTGTAGACAGCCTAGCGTTTTTAGGGGCCACTCAAAAGGAATTAGGGGCCACCTTTTTATTCCCATCCATTGAAAGAGGTTAAAGGATGTCTTAAAAATAAAAAATTGTCTATATTGTCCTTCACCTTTATACTAAATCTAAACCTATATCATTTATTTTCATAATCATATCATTCCACTTCTTCTTCTTCTCTTTTCCACCTATTGAAATTTTTTTCCATCATTTTAATTTTGATTGAAAACAAAGATCATCGATCAAACAAATGTTATGATTGATTGTTTAAAATTAAAACCCAAAATTCATTAACCTTAAAGTTGAAACTTAGAACATCAAAAAAAAAAGGAGTTCAACAAACAAAACGAATAGATGATAATAGTTGTGATTCAAAATTAGGATTTGATTACTTGATATCAAAAATTTGATCCGAAAATTTTCTTGGATTTACAATAGCAGAAACATAATCGGTAGATAACTATCTATTTTACCTACCGATTATGGTTGATGTTCTTGGATTTACACTAGCAGAAACATAATCGGTAGATAATAATCTACTTTACCTACCGATTATGGTTGATGTTCTTCGTTTCTTAAGAACATCAACCATAATCGGTAGGTAAATTGATCGATATCTACCGAATATTCTTGATTCTAAAAATTAAATTTCTCTGTACAAAAAGTTACACACAATCGATAGATAATGAACACCATTAACTACCGATTGTGAAAGTAGAAAATTTTGAAACTTTTGTTAAGTTTTGAAAATTTGAATTTGAGGCCATGAACACAATCGACAGATAATAAGCATCACTTATTAACACAATTCACTTCCGATTATGGTAGTACTAAAATTCGAAAATTTAGTATATTCGGAGGTTAAAGTAACACACTTTACTACCGATTATGGTAGTACCAAAGTTCGAAAATTTTAGGATTTTGGCAAAATCATATTTTGGGGCCAATATACATTCGGAAGTCAAATTTACTACCGATTATGGTAGTTTCGAAAATTGAATATATTCGGAGGTTAAAGTAACACACTTTACTACCGATTATGGTAGTACCAAAATTCGAAATTTTTAAGATTTTGCAAAATCACATTTTGGGGCCAATATACATTCAGAAATCAAATTTACTACCGATTATGGTAGTGCTAAAAGTTCGAAAATTGAGTATATTCGGAGGTTAAAGTAACACACTTTACTACCGATTATGGTAGTACCAAAGTTCGAAAATTTTAGGATTTTGGCAAAATCTCATTTTGGGGCCAATATACGTTCGGAAGTTAAATTTACTACCGATTATGGTAGTGCTAAAATTCGAAAATTTAGTATATTCGGAGGTTAAAGTAATACACTTTACTACCGATTATGGTAGTACCAAAGTTCGAAAATTTTAGGATTTTGGCAAAATCTCATTTTGGGGACAATATACATTCGGAAGTTAAATTTACTACCGATTATGGTAGTACTAAGATTCAAAAAATGAATATATTCGGAGGCTAAAGTAACACAATTTACTACCGATTATGGTTGTACCAAAATTCGAAAATTTAAGGATTTTGGCAAAATACATTTTGGGGCAAATATACATTTGGAAGTTAAAGTAACACACTTTACTACCGATTATGGTTGTACCAAAGTCGAAAATTAAAAGATTTTGGAAAAATCTCGTTTTGGAACCAATATACATTCGGAAGTTAAAGTAACACACTTTACTACCGATTATGGTTGTACCAAAGTTCGAAAAAGCAAAAAAAAAAAAAAATCTCTCAATTATTTTTATCACCCGAATCCTACTCAAACTACCGAATATTGAAGGGTAATTTTGTCATTACAAAATATGGGAGATAAGGGGTGAACACAATTTAGGATTGAGTGACCTTTTTTGTTTTATTGTTGGCCCTAATTTCTTTTGAGTGGCCCCTAAAAACGCTAGAGTAGATAGAGCGAGAATATTTTGAGTGCTAGCTTTAATCTTGCACTCAACTATTTCTTTGCGTACTTAGTCATGAAATTTCGTTCTCACCAAAAGATTCCTTACATTTTTTTTGAAGCATCCTTTACATGTATCGAGTCTACACACAAACGAACACACCATATGCAGATATTTTAACGAAAGAGAGGGATCAAATACCAAAAAGAATCAAATTCTTCACCTAAAAGAACAATTGTACATAGAACGTCAATTTTTTATTTTTTAGACTTTGTGTCACTTTATTTTTTGAAATGACCGACAAACAATTCAGCATTTCTAAATTTCTTTTGCCAGAAAATAAGACTAAAGACCAATAATTCTAGACTTATTGTGGAAAATTTTGCAGCAGCATATCAGACAGGGACTCAACAACCTCAATACCGCGGCATTTGAAAATTCAACATGAAATTTTCGGGTTCTTTCAAGGCGGGTTTAGAACTACTCAAACACATAAAATTGATAGTGTGACCGAACCTACGGCGGAAGGCACCCTGCACCCCCATCTCTACATTCTCTTTAAATGTCTCGCTAAAAAGTTTCATCTCTATCCCAATTTTGTTCTTTTAATAAACATCTCTTCCCATAAGGGTTATATTTGTTTGAAATGTTTTCTTTGTCACACCTAGAATTGACGAATAGGCACACAATCGACTAAAAAAATGAAATGTAAACAACTCTAGCTCTAGTTATAGAGTTTTATTTAAGGTTAACGGATGCATAAACACGATAGCTTCCAAAATTGAAGTCTTAAGCAAACAGCTGTTCGAGAAGAAGAGTAAGTACAAAACTGGATTAGCAATTATAGTTGCTACAAGTTAAGTAGTTTTAGCACAATCACATGATCGCATGTTTGATTTCGGGAAGGAGACGTTCATAGCGTAGTCAGAAAATCTCTCTGTTTCATTTCTTGATCAGTGGCGTTCTGACATCCCTCGATAAATCACTTACAAACAAACTTTTATCATTTTCAGGTATTAGATTTTAAGCTTGTAAATAATACGAACTCGAAACCAACATAAAAAAGTTTAAAAAACTGATGTGGGAACACAAGTTTGGGCATTCTCGTGACGGATAATGCCAGTTTCAGTGACGACGCAGCTAACATTCATTGAAGAAGGACCAGATAGCTTAGTCTATCTATGTACGTACGAAAATGAGTGAACGGAAGGTGATGCCATGATTTTTTGGTAATCATCTAGCAGCAGCTATTGGTGGGGGTTGTGTATAGCGGGCGAGATTGGATTTGGTTGTCTTTTAAGTCGACTGGCTATGTGGTGTAAAGGTGAATATACCTTTATGTGGTAATGATCAGGATGTGTTGGATGCACAAGGTGACAAGGAACAAGATCTTCATGCTGGCCCCAAGTTATCCAACTTTTTGGCAAGTTGGCGTCGTCGGTTTTACATTGAGATAACGTAGTATCGACGTCCAGGCTCATAAAAATAATGTAATGCTTCTGCAACCTTAGTACGGAAAGTTGTTTAGGTCAATCGTCGGTTTTACATTGTTTTTTTGCTCGCGAGTTCAATATTCAATAAATCTAAAACTGAAAATAGTTGCTAATTATTCAGTCTAGGATTATTCATTAACTCTCGCTCGTAGCTATGGTTTAGGTCAGTGACTCATTGTTTGTAACTACATGTGCATAGTTTCATATACATTAATGCTACAAGAAGGTTTTTGCAATTTGGTGTGATTCCATTTCACTTCTTAGAGGGGTCGTACATGTAAACATGCTACATGCGCGGTTTTAAGAGAAGAAAAATCTGCTAAAAGATTAATTGTTAACAAACTTATTGTCTACTCTTTATCTACTTCCATAGACTTTCCCTAATATTCTTTAGTGTGGCATTAAATCCCAATTAGGTGTTGAGTAAGGCTTTTTTTTTTTTGTTGAGCAAGGAGGTGTTGAGTAAGGCTGAACAATGCATGAACTCACTACTGCAGCCCACATTTCTTATGGACACATCACAGATTATCAATCACAATAGAATTAGAATTTAATTAACGGGAAACAGATGAGATGTATTGTTTGTAGGTTGGCCCCAAAGGACGAAAGAGTATCTTCATCAACGAACTAAATGTCACAAAGGACGAAAAAAATCAAAACGAAAACCTAGAAGTAATGTGAATCTTGTTGTTCATTCATACTCCATTAGGTAGTCCATCCATCTCCATCTAATGTAAGCCGTGAGTCCGTGACCCCTATCACTTTGAACCCGCTTATTTGCTGTCTAGTAAACCTGTGAGAATCTCGACTACCGATTGTCATCGTTATAATTGCTATGGAAGAGTCATAGTATCCAACCAAGGCACAGACGGTCTCATCTCTGCATTTTGTAATTTTAGGATTTGTAACTAGTAGGAATTGGCGGGATACTAAACATCTGGTAATGGTATTTTTCTTGGTTCGCCTTTTACGACCTTAAAAATGTCGAAATTTTAGGAATATTGTTCCGCACCATAGTATTTCCCTGTAGGTGGCTCTCAAACTTAGCATGTAAGCTACAAGAAAAGATTCTTGGGTTAATAGCTAGGCCTCGACATGAAATATCTGACTATCCTAAGGCTTAGTCCTATGGTGTGCTAATCTAGCAGCTAGATTAGCAGTTCACGTCAGCTAAGACAACCTCCTAAGTTCTATGGTAGTGCCAATCTAACACGCTAGTCGCAGAATCAAACAACGCCCAGCGCTGAATGGTTCAGCACAACCAATCTCAGCCGCCAGATCAAAAAATAAATCTAGATGCACTGAACTATTCCGCGAAAAGGTGATTTTTGTGGCGTTGAACCATTCAGCCGAATTATCTCGCTACTAGTTCATATGCGAGCAAATGCTACGAGAGAACTAGTGTTAACATATAGACAAGGTGATTTTTGTGGCGCTGAACTATTTTCATATCATTTTTTCATAGTAGATTACGAGTACCTCTGACTATTTGATGGCAGATTGGTGTAAGTGTAACTGTAGCTTATCTAGCCTTCACCGATATGTTCATGATACATGGGTGATCTGGAATCTGTTTAGGTCCTTCTTCTTTCATTTTTAGGCATGACTGAAATCTCTCCAGGTCTTGTTTCCATTTTTCCAATTATTCTAGATACTCTTTTTTATAAGATATTAGATTTTCCATTATGTAAATCATTTATCTCCATCACTTGTAATGATTTGTTGTTCGAAAAATGACTAAAGACCGATTCACCGACATTAATCAAAGTGCAAATTAATAAGTTGACCAGCTTCCGCCCATATATTTAATAAACCGGCCACAAAAATTAAATCTTCTATAAACTGGTCTTTCTGTCAAAATATAACACCTGGACCCACCAATTTAGTCTAAGGCATTGACAAAGTCAAACTCGCCTTTTGAAATTACGGCTATAGCCTTACCCATATAGGAGATGGGTTGGTGTTATCTCTTCATATTTCTTCCCATCTTTGTTTTCTCTCTCGATTCTCCGTCGTCATTCTTTCTGCTACATCTAGGGCTACAGATTGATAGCAACTAATTATAAACCAAGAGATCAGTTAACGATGAATCGATAGGCTTGGAAGTGTTAATTTTTGAGTTATGTTACAAAAGGGGAAGAATGGATTTTCCGATTTGAGAAATCAGTCTAGGTATTGGGTTCTTTTTTCTGGAGTATGGTGAAGATTGATGAGTCTTAAGAGTTTCAGTGGGTTTTGGGAGTTGGGTTTTCTTCGAATTCAAGTTCACAACAAGAATAAGTGAGATATGAAAGAGATTCATAGATTGCAACAAAGGGACGATTTGAATTTTATCACGGACAAAACCCCTCTATCTCAACCATTGTTAATTGGTATGTTCTTAATTGTGTGGGTTGTTGTATTTTATTTATGATTTGATGATTACTCAATTAAATCAAATGTTAATCTGAATATTTTTCTAAATTAGGGTTCTTGAGAATTTAGTGAAGCTAAAATGTTAGTGGAGATTTTTCGGTCCTTGAGAAATTGGGGAATTAAGAATCACTCAAGGGTTTGAGTTTTTTTCAGTGATTTAATGGAGAATAACCTTTGAGTTTTTTTTGGTTTGATTTTTTTAATTTGACATAATCAACAAAAATTAATTGTAATGTTTTGCATGTTGAATTTGTATGGAATCCGAAGGTTCTGTTAGGGCTTTCATTGATAAATCTATTTAATCTGAGTATGAGTTTATTTGTGTATTTGGTTGCTAGGGTTTCTGCTAATGATTTATTGGATTCACTTTTGGGAAGAACACGTTACAGTTTTGGGAAGAAGACGATGAACTGGTCATGGTTTAACTAGGTAGTAACTCAATCTCTTGATACGGGTTTGACTAGGTCGAGGCACTTCATGAGAGGGGTTCATATGTGTTTTCCTAAGTAGGATAACTGACACGTAGACAGATAACATCAGTTACCCGTTTTTTGAAAAAAACGGGACGACAAATATCAATATCGGCCACTTTATATGAAGATTCAAAATAACGGCCAGTTTCTTAAATATATGACAAAAACATGGGCACTTTATTAAAAAGCCCTTAATCAAATCATAATGTAAAAGAAACTAACACGTTTCCATATAATAATGAAGGATTTTCTCTTTAGACACATAGTCTACAACGATAAGTATTTAAATATAACCACCAAAAGGATTAGGAAATGGACATATAAAATCAATGGCACCCACACATCAAAGACATCAATAACTAAAATAGGGTTTAAAGGCATCGTATTTCTAAGGAAAATGATTCATAACTTTTGGAAACGCTCCCAAGTAACACAGTGATTGTGGAGTCTTTAAACAACGAAGGCCAGTAGAATCCACATTGTAATATCTTAGCAGCAGTCTTCTTAGCACTAAAGTGACCTCCACGATCATGACAAAAGGAAATAATACTGAACTTGTCACTCTTAGGTATACATCTCCTAATAATCTGGTCTGGACAATACTTAAACAGAGATCGTCCCAAAAGAAGTGCTTAACCTCGGTTAGAAACCTAGAACGATCTTGTTTACCCAAATGTTGGGACGTTCGATCAGTAACAAGATAGTTCACTATATTCGCATACAGAGGTAACCAGGAAACAAAGAACACTTGTTCGTCGGGAAAGTTATCCCTCACGAAAGGATAATTATTAGGGGAATCAACAACTAACTTAGACAAATGGTCTGTTATTATATTTTCTGAACCTTTTTTGT
The DNA here is from genome assembly GCF_003573695.1 of Papaver somniferum. NCBI lineage: Eukaryota > Viridiplantae > Streptophyta > Magnoliopsida > Ranunculales > Papaveraceae > Papaver > Papaver somniferum. The sequence goes on from NC_039358.1 coordinate 87,959,624, forward strand.
CTCTAATATCTAGAGAACATTGTTGTAACAAAAGTCCATCTAATCAATCTAGGTTTAGTATCCTTCTTAGATAGAAGATATATCAAAGCAACATAATCGGTAAAGATTATGACCTTAAAACCTAACAGGTAGGATATAAACTTATCCAAGGTAAGAACGATGGCTAACATTTCCTTCTTGCTAGTTGTGTAGTTCAGTTGGGCATCATTCATAGTTTTTCTAGTATATAAAATCACATGAAGTAACTTTTTTTCTCGCTGACCTAACACAACACCTATGGCGTAATCTGAAGCATCACACATGATCTCAAAACATAGTCCAGTTCGGTATCTGGACAATGGGGGCGGTGGTGAGTAAAGTCCTAAGCTTCTCAAAATCCTCTAAACAATCATCATCAAATACAAACTCAACATAAATCAAGCTAAAATCCTTAATGAATCGACAATAAAAACATGCATTCCCCTATAATAACCTAGTTTCTCTTACGGTTCTTGACCTGTATAGTCTTAATAAGGTCAACTTTGGCTTTATCTACCTATATATCCTTTGAGGATATGATAATGCCTAAAATATTTTCCGATTTAACTATGAAATGACATTTTTCCCAATTAAGTACTAAATTTGTTTCTTACACCTAAGCAACACTAATGTCAAATGATGCAAGCACTCATCGAAAGATGGACCAAATATTGAAATATCATTAATAAAGACCTCTAAAAATCATTTTACCATATCTTAAAATATGCTCATCATACAACATGAAAAGTCCCAAGGGCATTGTGCAACCCGAAAGACATGCGTCTATAAGCAAACGTACCAAAGGGATAGGTAAAATTGCTTTTCTTTTGGTCTTCTGAGACATAACGATCTGATTATATCCAGAATAACCATCTAAAAACAAATAATGACTATGTCCAGATAATTACTCTAGCATTTGGTCAATAAAAGGAATGGGAAAGTGATCCTTCATTCTGACATTGTTCAATTTTCTATAGTCAATACAAACACGCCATCTCGTGGTCACTCGGGTCGGGATTAACTCATTGGTATGATTTTGGACTACAGTGATACCTGATTTCTTTAGAACCGCCTGAACGGGGATGACCCAGTTACTGACTGAAATTAGGTGGATAATACATGCGTCTAATAACTTAAGCACCTTTGTTCGAACTATCTCTTTCATGTTAGGGTTTAGTCGACATTGCATCTCCCTAGAAGGTTTGGAGTTATCCTCTAAATGAATCTGATGCATATAAATAGTACTCCCTCCTTTCCATTTTAGATGAGTGTTTAGGGTTACTTTTTTGTTCCATATTACTTGATAGTTTTTATATTTTTTCCACAAAACTACCATCAATACCCTCACATTTTGTCTTGGAACCATAAGTTTATTTTTAAACACACAAATAGCAATTAATGTTTGTGGACTTTTCACAAGGTCATAAGTAGAATTTTTTTATATCTCTCTCCATTACTTAATCTGCGTGAAAACTCCAAAAACATCATCTAAAGTGGAACGGAGGGAGTAGGAATTATACCCTTAATGTATGTTATAGTCCACCCTAAAGCTTCCTTATTGTCTTGAAGTACGGTCACTAGCCTACTTTCCTGATCACTATCCAATTCGGAAGCAATAATCACAGGTAAAGTCACAGACGGGCCTAAAAACACATACTTCAGGGTATCTGGTAGTGGTTTAAGGTCCAACTTAGGAGGCTCTTCTAAAGAAGGAATTAAGGTAGACTCAGAAGCTGGTAAAGAGACACAAACTACTGTGCTGATGTTTTGGCAAAGTATGCTAGAGTTAAATTAGTTATCTAATTCCTTAAAATCCCATTGCAATAAATCTCTATTCTTACGGAAAAAAAGAAAAAGAAATAAATTGAAAGCTTATTACCTGGGTAGCAGACATTCAATGCTTTGAGGGTTGACTGTCAAATGTTGTGTATCGATGACTTGAACTGTCAATACTTAGACCTTTTTTAAAATAAATAAATAAACAGGTATTAAATCCGAAAGTTACATGATAAACAAATTACATAGAACTAACTGCAAATCACTCTCACACCGGACCAAGCAACAAATCTCTAATAACAGAACCTCAGTTATCAGAATCACAAGTAACCAGTAGTCGAACAATAATGCCCACTTACATACGGGAAGCTTGGATCGGTGACACAAGATCCATAACCCGAGAATAATTTTTTGTTACAAAAAACTGAAGGCTACAACAAGAAGATGGTTGAGCTTAATTTTTCTTTGACAGTAAAACAATGAACTAGCCAAATAAATCGTCGGAACTCCTGTACCTGACAGAGAAATTCATCACCAAACTTGGAGCTGATGCCGAACAGATTGTGACATAGAATTAAGAAACTATTACAAAGCAAACCACAAGATCTAAAATAGAAAGTAGCAAAGCAGACCAGACAATCTTAAAACTAACCATAATATCCGAATAAAAACATTACCTAGTTGTCGGAGAAGTTTCAGTGCTGAAGATAGTGATATGATGTGATCTCTTTTCTAATCACAAACCAAAACTCCTAACCAGCAAACCCCAAAAAGCACAGAACCAACCCTAAGATTGAAACCAAATACATTAAAAACACCTTAAATTTAGTATTCGTTAAATTAAAAGGATTCAATGATCCTGACTAAGCTTACACAAGATTAAATTTAACTAGTTAAATAAATAATCTCTCTCACTTAGGTCCAAGGCTATCGATTTAAAAGGTTTTTATTGTACACTCGAAACAGAAATTGAAACACAAATCAAAGGTAATTATAACTATTAACCAAAAAGAGGGTATTTACGAAATCATTAGAGAACCAAGGTTGCACATATCTGCTCCAAAAGGAGCCAATCTCAACAAAAAACGACGAGAGAAAAACGGAAATGCTAGCTATCCCCCACCCATGTCCCCTACAATTTTCCACAATGAGGTGTCATGGAGATAGTGGTCTAAGGCTGAATCTAGTGGAGAAGGGAAGGAGTGAATTGTACAGTGGTGTCACGTAAGCACGGGGAAAGGCTCGAGTCTAGCGATGACAGAGAGAAGTTTAACATGAGCAAGGATTAAATCCTCGCTTTTAGGATTTAAATTTTTTTAATATATCAAGTGGTCCTGCATACATTAATATTAAATTGAATACAATATTTGGGCGAGGATTAATTCCTCACTTTTATGATTTTAAATACATAAAGTGATCCCACATTAGGTTTAACTATTGATTTGAAATTGGAAAAGAAATATGAAAGCGAAGATCTGATTCACGCTTTTCGCTTTTTTTCTAGCGAGGATTCTATCCTCCCCTGACTAAATCCTCTCCAAGAGAAAAGAGACTTGAGAATACACCACGATTTTCTGTCTCTTTCGTCCTACTCTTCTACTCCATAGACTCCGCCACACAAAAGGTCCCTGTTAATCTGAATCTAAGGGATCAATGGGCTAAAATTTGAAACCCGATGTAGTAGAAATTAGTGGGGGAAGTGTAGCACTGCCGAACAACAAAAGACTTTCCATTTAGAGAGAAAGGATTGGGGACATACTTTCTAGAATCTACGGTCAGATTTCCACCAAAAGTCATCTCGGAAGTGATATCTAATCGTTTTTGGATGGAATATTTGGTTCTTAGAGCTTCTCCAATGGAATGTATGTGAAGATAAATGTCCAAGTCCATATAGGATACACATTCATTTTCCCTAAAATTCTTCTCCAACCCCAATTTCTTAAACAATGTGAAGATGACATGGCTTAATTTTTGTTAGACATTGTCAAGGTGAATGTCAAGTTTTAGACATTCGTCTTGACAATGTAAAGCTATCCTAATAAGAGCTTTTCCAATGAATGTATGTGAAGGTAGATGTCTAAGTCCACATAGGATAGACATTCATTTTCCATAAATTCTTCTCCAACCCCAATTTCTTAATCAATGTGAAGATGACATGGCTTAACTTTTATTAGACATTGTCAAGATGAATGTCAAGTTTTAGAGCTTCTCCAATGGTGTTGTGTGTGTTTCCTAGGTGGAATCACAAACAAGACATCCTTATTCCAATGTTAACTTAAATTTAGGGGGAAAAAATAATTCATCTCCAATGGTGTTATTTGTGATCTTTTTTTAATTAAATGTAAATTTTATTTTTAATAATTTTAAGATTTTATTAGAACTAAAAATGGTTATTAATATATTGGAATTAATTTTAGTTAAGTAAAAGCTTACTAGAATAGCTTGACATTGTCAAGGTGAATGTCTAAAACTTGAGCTTCACCTTGACAATGTCTAACAAAAATTAATCCATGTCATCTTCACATTGATTTAAGAAATTGGGTTGGAGAAGAATTTTAGGGAAAATCAATGTGTATCGTATTTGGACTTAGACATTTATCATCACATACATTCCATTGGAGAAGATCTTAGACATTCACCTTGACAATGTTGAGGTATCCTAGTAAGCTTTTGCTTATTAAAATTAATTCCAATATATTAAATAACCTTTTTTTAGCTCTAGTAAAATCTAAAAATTTCTAAAAATAAAAAATAGATTTAATCCATAAAAAATCACAAACAACACCATTGGAGATAATTTATTTTTCCTCCCTAAATTTAAGGAAAAAATGGTATGAAGATGTCTTGTTTGTGTTGCCACATAGGAAACACACACAACCACCATTGGATAAGCTCTAAGCTTTTGCTTAACTAAGAGCATCTCCAATGGGACATCCTCAATTTCCTAATAATAAGGCCACATAAGATTTTTCAAGTTTTTAACAAAAATCCTTCTCCAACGGGAATGTGAGGATTAAATATAAGGGTGATGTGTAAGGTAGTTACTAACACATCCTTAAACTCATCCTCTAGTTTTAGAGCATCTCCAACAGAGGGTGAAAATATTTTTTTTAAAAAGAACATATAGGATTTTAGACCCCCATTTAGTATAAAAGCATCTCCAATGGTTAGGTCCTATAAACTAGGAGGGATCAAATACTAAATACCAAGGTGTTAAAGAAATTCTTAACTACACCTTCGGGATGACGCTTAACTAATTCCATGTCATCAATTTTATTTTAAAAAAATATTTTTTAATATGGAATCAAGCTAAATATTTATTTTTTAATATTTATCTAAATCTAAAATTCATTGTATAACCTTAACTGCTGGAGATGATTTTTAGTATAAAGGGTGTTATTAAGATCCAGAGATAAAATCTAAATAAATGGGGGTCTAGCAATGACATCCATGTAGGATTTTTTTGACCTACTGTTGGAGATGCTCTTAGAGGTTCTTGTAGAGGATGTAAACATCCTAGTCACTAGTATCTACGGTTATTAACAATTAAATTAAATATTTAATTTTAAAATCAAAGGCTTAAAAGTTTCTTACCAATGTAAAAGATACTAGATTTTTTCCGGGCAGCTTCGCAAATTTGGTTCACCAATTCAATCTACAACTACAAACTACAAATACAATGCATCACTGCCTCTTTCTTTGATTTGGTAAAGCTCGGCTTCGCTTCGCAGAAGTCCCCATTTGATTTGGTAAAGCTCGGCTTCGCCTCGACCAAGTCCCCATTTGATTTGGTAAAGCTCGGCTCCGCCTCGCCCAAGTCCCCATTTGATTTGGTAAAACTCGGCTTCGCCTCGCCCTAGTCCCCATTTTATTTGGTAAAGCTCGGCTTCGCCTCGCCCTATCATGAAAAATGTCATAATATAGCTACCTTGGACCCTGATAATTTAATAGTAAGAAGCGTCACATAAAGCCTCGAGAATGATCCATGTATAATTAAGGACCATTTAGCTAAACACAATATCAGTTAGAGTCGATCTCCTAAGATGCTCTACTTAAGTATATTGAGATTATCATATAGATAATTAAAATGTTCAAGTACCCAACTATTATATCATTCCTGATTGCAACAGTAAAATTCGTTAACGAAAAAAAATATAAATTTATAGTACCTGACTGACATGCAGTATTCCAAGATAGTCGAGATTACTACATTGCTTTCTCTCATGCAGCCAACTCAAGTCGAGCTATCATTCCTAGGATGAAGTAAACATATGCAGAAATATCCTTCAGATAGCAAGGTCAAAAATAATAAGAATCAACATCGCAAACTATTGTAATTTTCAAGAAACCAATCCACCAAAACCCCAAGAAATATAACGTAGGACTTGAAGGGATGCTAAATTTTCTTGATGCAGAGATGTTTGGTAGTAAGTTACCTAACTATGGATTGTTATTACCCGTGTAGAATTCATGTGCAGTACGAATCCAAGGAAAAGGTCCCAAAAAGAAATGAGAACAAAAGAAACTTTTCTCTAATAATCTAAAATTTCTCAAATGTTATGAGACGAATAAATACAAAAGAACTCTCCCACATTGGTTAACATGAAAATGAAACCAAAACAATCAGCAACACCATCTATGCTTCTGGATTTTACCTTGGCTTTACGTTTAAGAAATAATGTTTCTCCCACCATCCATTGTCATCTTGGATTCCAGTTGTTGTTACCTGCATATAATAACATTAAGATCTTTGATACATGTGTGCAACAAAAATGAAAATGTATCCAACAAAAATGAAACAATCAGTTAGGTATGTAGTACAACAATCCAATGTTTAAGAATAACATTTAAAAATTTAAGAATAACGTTTCAGAATTTTGCTTCTCTTAATCCACATCTCTTAATCGCAAAGGTTTTTAGAAACACTGGTCGGACATTGTGAAGAGGCAATTTCACTATTCCACAAATAATACGATCATAAAATCAACGATCCAAATTTAAGAGTAACGTTAAGAATTTCGCGGCTCTTAATAAATAGCTTCTTACCTATGACAGATGATAAAGAGAGTAGTTGGTGGATTTATTTTGAATTCAAAGTACTGGATACATAAACCAACCCGAAATCCAACTATTAAATCGTCGAAATCTACTTAGAACAGAAAACATAACATCTTGGCTACTCTTGTCTAATCATTGAAATCACAATTTAGGGTTGACATACCCTAATGGGGAATACTTATAAAACAGAATAAGATGACATAAATCTTCACTAATTACTAATCACCAGAACCAATTAGATTGAAGAGAGAATCAGTTAAAATATCAATACCTCATAAAATTAGTAAACAAACAGCAAAGTTGATTAGATTAGACAGTTTTTATCAACATAATAAGCAAAATCTCACTAATCTTAGATACCTTGGTCAAGCTTTTTTTTTTTCTGATTTTTATTTGCTTCTTAAATCTCAAAATAAAAAGACACTGTCAATCAAATTAAATATCAACTTGAACCAAAAGGAAGTTAATGACCAAAATCAGAGTGGAGTTTAGAGGGGTTTTATAATCACCTCCAAAAACAACAAATCAACTTCATCATCTCCAATCGAAACCCTAACTTTTTTTAATTTTATCTCAGAAGCATAAAACCCTAATTATCTCAGAAGCATGGAACCCTAGAATAAAACCGAACAAACAATAATTAGTACCAAATCAACAACGAACAATCATAAGAATCATGATGAAAGAAGCCTAATTTCTGGTGCATTATGTATTGTTTTTGTATTTAAGGTTTAGGAAAATTGCCACCTGGGGTATGATAGAGGACAAACTTTCAGCGATAACGATAGAAACAAATAAAATTTCAAAAGTAGAACATACTTTCTCTTTTCGTTCATCCTATTACACATGCCTGCAGCACTCTCTGAATGTCTGCATTTATCACTGCACGGTAAAGAATTTGTTCTGAGATTTAGAAAAAGGACTTGCTCGTAGAAATACAACCAAACGAAAGCCATTACCAATACTATATAAGTAGAGTATATTTAGTAACAGCTTAGAAACCAATCACCGAAAGTAGAAGAATAGAATACCAATCAATACAAGATCAGAAATCATACTTACCACGACATCTACTATCTTTGTCTCGCAAACCATAAGTTAGGTTATTAATCCATGAACCATATGTACATATATATAATAATGTGCAATGAAAAGCAATAAAAAAACAATGTATTTTACCATTCTTTCAGTTCAACGGAGAGGGTAATTTTTTCTATCATAAGAAACTCTTACCGAAAAAATAGTGTGAATATCGTTTCAGCATCTATTGTTTTGTTCTGTTGGGACAAAAATACTTTTGGTTTTTGGACCAACTAAATCATTCAACACCCTGTCGACGAAGATATTAGAGCATAGTATTGAGATCAAAGATTCATTTACACAACATGAATAAGCATAAGATTATAGAGAAGATATTCCAGAACAAAACATAAACAATTAAATTATTGAAATACAAATCTTTAGGAAACTTTAAGAAAAGTAAAAACTTTGAGAATAATGGAATTAGGGTAAAAGAAACCTCCGCAATGATACAACCTAAACACAAATCTGTGTTGGTTATTGAAAGCTACAAATTAGATGATTACTGCAATTCAGATATCATGATTTTCTTACTTGATGGAGATCTGCCTATACTTATAACCCTAAATCATACAGGAAAAAATACAGGAAAACCATTAATTATAAAAAAAACAACATAATAATCTTCCCGGCTTCTCCTTTTAATCGTGACAAGGAAATAGAGAAATGGAAAATAGGGTTAGGGTTTTGTAGTAAAGGTCATACCTTTTTCAGTGAAAATCGTGGAAAAGTGAAAACCACCCCTGCAAATTTAAACAATCCTGGATTTCTTCTTATGGGAAGAATTCTTTTTTATTTTGGATGATTAATTACCAGTATCCACTGTTACCTGCAAGCAGAGAAAAATGTATATTTAGAATCCTAAAGATCAATCTATACTCAGTAAATCAAAAAAAAAACAAACAACAACAACTTAAGAGCAAACGAAAGGATTAGGGTTCATTGATTCAGAGAAACAAAGAAACGGAAAGAAAAAGAGTTAGAGTTTACCAATAGAAAAGGATTGGTTCAAGATGTTACATATATGTGCCTTATTTATTCGATCCTGTTAATCAATAACACAATGAAAAATTAAGATAAAATAAATCGAAGGAGAACAGGGAGGAAAGACGCGAGGAAGAGAATAATTATTTTTAGGTTTCGTTCAGAGGGTTTTTTTCTTTTTTTTTTGGTCTGCCGATTTTTTTTTCTTTAATTTTGTTTTTATTTTTCTCGGATAAATTTGTTAATTTTGTGAGTAAAAATCGTTTTTTCCGCTCCTTTGAGGAAAAGTGAAACGGAGCAATTCTGTGAGTGGGTGACGGTCACCGTTCAACGTGGAGCCTAAGGAGCTTAGAATTTTAAAGGAGTTAGATTTACGGTTGGAAATCATCTTTCTGAAATTCCTAAAACCATGGAAATATTAGACTTTAACTTTCCAAAGGATGTCTTCCTATATCAACCACGTAGGAAGCACATCACAACCAATTGGAGATGCTCTAAAATTAATTCTAATATATCAAATAACCTTTTTTAGTTCTAATAAAATCTTAAAATTCTTTAATTATTTTTATAATCATTATACAAAGCTTTTGGTTGGTAACCTAGCAACAAGCCGGGCTCCAACACCTTTTTGAATAACAACGCCTAATCTATGAAAAATAAAGCTACCAAAACCACTACTAGCGTCGTTACTAACTAAACAATTCTTCAGACGCTTGAAAAAACACAAAGTATCGTCACCCAACTCTCCTATAGTAGAGAAAGCCAAAACACTCAATCCATGGCCATGTGAAATACACTTGTCCAAGTATTTAGAGTGCTTACGTGAAACCGCATTAGATATAGCTTTCCCTGGGACGAAAGAGCGAATTCCATCACCTGCGAAGGGCGAAACACCAGTGACATCCATACAAACATCCTTTCCGTCTTCCCAGTTAAGCACAAGAATATCAGCAGGTTTCAGCTCTTTGTCATCATTCGTCAGAAATCCCAAAGAAACTTCCTTACGAGCAGGCACACTAGCTTTGAAGCAAATGTCGACGACTACATCACGAACAATATCATGTCGAAACTTGGGGCCTATATCCTTAGCACAATGAAGTGCATGATCACCAAAGATGTCCATGGTTTTATTACAACTTGGGCACAAGCCATTCTCAACAAACAATGGGATACCAAGACGATAGCAAAGTACAACTCTAAAATGTCAAGGTCCAAGGCACTGATTAAGCCCAATGATGGGTACATCCATTAAATAATCTTGTGCATGCTTGATACGGTTGCACTGCCACATGATGGAATCTCTTGCGGACATAGAAAATTGGTCTGGGATTTGCTTCTTAACTGCAGCAAAATAAGTGACTGCCAGGGAGTGCATGGATGGGGGGGCAGTATCATCGACACAGTATGTAGAAGGCAAGCCACATGCCTGAGCAAAATTCTGTAGTGCAAACTGATAAGCAGAGCCTTTTTCAGTTGAGAATGAATTACCAAGGATCACCTTTTGTACCGAAGTAGTCTGACACTGAGAAGCAAGGCAACAATAGGCGCTAGTGTCAGCCATGGTGTAAATGCCAAGTCCACCATCTTTGATGGGCAAGGTAGATAGTCGCTGATGTAGAGGACCAAACCCCGCACCATCACCAGTGATGAGAAGTCTCAAGTACTTAAGTAAGTGATCATCAAAAAGGGCAGTGGCAGATTGTAAGGCTGCAGGATTGGTAGTACACATTGCAAAATACAATCTAGAAACTCCAGTGCAATTGCGAAGTAATAGCATCTCACTTTGAGGGTCTTTGAGTTTCTTGATAGCAGACATCAATTGAACAGTCTTATTCACCCTGCTCAACATCATATCACTGATAAAGTTCAAATCCAGACTCACCGGTCCACCCAATAGTTTAACACCATTAGAAGGTCTACCAATATCAGCGGGGAAAACTTCGTCAGCTGTGCTTCTGGGGTCAGTAGAAGGCCAAAAGACTTCGGTTTTCTTTACATTAAGATGTAAACCCCTGCGTGGTCCTTCCGTTTCTATTATGCTCAGAGCCTTAGCTACCTCTAATGTATCACCAATAATTGTACCATCATCCAAGTACCAAGCGTGCAAGTCAAGTTTGCATTGAGAAGCAATAGTCTTCACTAGGGGGTGAAGTGTCAATGCAAAGAGCAGAGGACCGAGGGGGTCACCTTGCTGAACTCCAAGTGCAGATGACAAAATATAATGGTCATAGTAGAGTTTGGCAGGCCTCGAGTAACAAAATTCTACCCAACGAGAAATACCTGGACAATGAAGGCGAACCTCTTTGATGAGCTGCGATCTGCTCACCATGTTGAAGGCATTGGAAAAGTCAATGAGCATCATTGACATTTTCTCTGAGTGACCATTCATCTCCAGTAGGCGATTTACAACATGTAAAATACTTTCCCCACCAGTAGGAATACCAACCCCGAATTGGTAATCGCCCAAATAAGTAGACATATCCTTACCAACCGAGACAACAGCTACTTTCGAGACCAATCTGCGCCAAACTGTACCAACTGCAATGGGCCTAATACCACCTCCAGGTTTAAGTAAAGGGGTTGAAGGTGCACTAGCAATAAACTCTCCCAAAACCGCAGGACACCTACTAGCCAACCAAAGATTGACAACCCCAGTAATCTTAAAATTACTAAAAATACAATTTACAGTTAATTCAAAAAAGATCACAACCAACGCCAGTGGAGGTGAATTATTTTTTCCTCCTAAATTTAAGTTAACATAGGAATAATGATGTCTTGTTTGTGGTTTCACCTGGGAAACACATACAACACCATTGGAGAAGCTCTTGCTATTTGGGTGTTGCTCGATGTGCGGAATTTTCTCTCTCTGTAAACAAAACTTATCTTTCCCCGAAATTTCTTTTCCTACCAAACACATTCCTCCCACCAAAACCCTAAAATATCAAATTCTCAACGAAACTAAATCCTTCCTTCGTCCAAAACGGTGTTTTTCATGACGAAGAATTTCATCAATTTTGTTCCAGAAGAGATCATGTTCAACATCTTAACTCGTTTGACTACCGAATCAGTATTAGAATGCAAATTGGTTTGGAAATCGTGGAAGCGTCTCATTCATCATCCATCATTCGCTCAATTGCATTTAACTCATCTCAATCTTCCTCCTAATTCAAGTAAGTTGAGCTATATATACTTCAATTTGCGGAATCATGAGAATAACCAACTTTACTATTTCGATTATAGTTAGGATTGGATTCAAAAACCCAGTGATAGCATGACAATGTTTAGTTTAACCCCTACATTTGATTCATATGTCGTTCTTGGTTCGTTTAATGGTTTGATTTGTATTTTTGGACGCGAAAATGATGACCTTTATGGTCCTGCTTGTATCTGTAACCCCATCACACAAGAATATGTTATTCTTCCTGAATATCCAGGTTCTGGGTGTGTTGAGGCTTGGGGATTTGGTTATCTACCTTCTACAAGTGAATACAAAGTAGTTCAGATTTACGGCTTTAATTCCTTAGAGGTGGAGGTGTACACTGTTGGCAGTGGTAATGGATGGAGAAATGTTGGAAAGTTTGATTTCACATTTCACCCATATTATGACAATGTTGGTGTGTTTGCCAATGGAGCTCTTCATTGGAGGAATCGTGGTGATTCAGGAAAGGTTGTGGTATTTGATTTAGCTGATGCAAAGTTTCTTGAACATATTTCACCACCTCCAATGCTACCAGACGTTGATGATGATATTGATGAATTTGCGATAGGAGTTTGTAATGGGATTTTGTTTTATGGTGTTGATCAAACCACAGAAGAAGGTGAAAGATTATTGGATGTATGGCTATTAAATAAGAAAGAGCAGGGGGGACAACTGTCATTTGGTTGGAGTAAAGAGTTTAGTCTTTCCCATAGAGAACCATTTACCTTTACCAACCGTGGCCACTCTTTATTTTACGATCAGGGCCGTCTCAAGTACTACCGTTCAGATTTAACCTCACACATATTTATGAGTTTTAGTGACATATGTCGTCAAGTATTTCCTCACAAGCACACCTTAATTTCATTGAAACAATTAGGAGAAGAAGATACAGAAAATATGAAGGCACGAGAGGTTGAGGAGTCAGGAGTCAGACAACAGTGATTAACGGAGCAACTGTCGGCAGATTAGATCCTTAAATACGTACTTATAAACAGGTAATCTGAAAGTTTCTTTTTGTATTTTGAAGTAGTGCATGTATCACTAAATATCTGTGTTGGTTTCACTTTGAGATTGTATTTTCATTATAAGCCTAGAGCTACGGACAGTTTTATACAGATTATGTGAGTATTTTTATTTGTGGATAAGCTGTAGATTTGTTAGTCACTTGATCTAATTGTAGTGGGAGAATATTTTGCATGCTTTAGTAACTTATTTGGTATTATGTAAGCCGGAGTTGAATAACTTATATGCAGGCAAAATCATAGAAAGTGAGACATTTATCATTAGTATAAGGTAGTCTTTTTTTCTGACAAGAAATGTTATTGAGACACAACTCATTGAAGTAGTTGAATGTGAACTATTTGGATTTTCAAAAATTGGTGCAGTAATTTGTGTCTACTTTGATTGGAATTTCCAGAATGAAGAAGATATGACCCTTCAGAAATACTGAGTGACTCTTTAGTTTTGTAACATTGCTTGACCGAAAAAATGACACATATTATGTAATATGTAACACAACTTAGTGGTGATAGAGTGCTCACTTACTCACTTGGTAGTCTTAAGGAAATTTAGAGTAACTGTCATTTTGCAATGTTCTTCACTGTGGTTGAACCTTATCTTTCACATCAATCTCATCCTGCCTGCTTAACTATTCTCAGGAATCTGTCACTGCACCTCTTTCGGCACTGGTTTTGGTTCCGGTTTGATTGCACATCACATTAATTCAAACTCGAATTTTAAGATCAACACAGGTGGCCAAACTACATTCTGGTTTGGTAACTGATTAGGTTCAAGGACCTTGCGTGATCTTTATCCTCTCTTTTCAAGCTGGTGCGTAACAAATGTACAAGCATCAGAGATGGTACTTTAACCGAAGGTGAAGTTTCCAACTGGTCTTTGGACGTCTCGTTAATTTTAATGAGGTTAGAATGGTGGAATCGGTGCAGTTGTTGTGGTTAATTCTGTCAGTTCCTCTTGAACTGAATCATGCCGCTGATATTAGAACCTGGAAACTAACAACTACTGGTCACTTAAGTTTTAAGCCCTGTTACAATCATACAATTTCAGGTATGTCTGCTCCGCCTTTTCCTGATTTCTTTGTGTGGAATAATTCTGTTCCACCAAAGAGAATCTTCTTTATTTGGACGGCTGTACATGGTAAGATCAACACTATTCATATGCTTAATCGTAAAGGCATTCAGCTCCACAGCTCTTGCATACTTTGTGGCGACGAAGAAAAGAGTATCAATCATCTCTTGATTCACTGTAAAGTGTCTAGAAGAGTTTGGAATGATTTAAACCCCAAAAAGAGACGATCCTAGGTGTTTCCTAAGTCCATTTGTGATATCGCTTTTTGCTGACAAGGTAAAGGATTATCTCAAGATGGAAGATGGTCTGGCCTCTTATTCATGCTGTTGTTGCTTGGGTTCTTTGGAGAGACCGAAACAAGCATACTTTTGAAGAGAAGTATGCTTTTAAGACTGATGCAGAAGCCAAAACGTGATTCTTCTATGAGCAAAGGCAGCTGGAAACTCTCCTCGCATTAACTTTTCTCATTCTGTTCATTCTGTTTTCAATTGGGAAATAACCTTTATCTAGCTGTTTCACTTTTTTTTCTTTTTCTTTTACTTATAGTCTTTAAATCATGTTAGTCTTCCATAAATCTGTAAGTTTCCTGCATGGAAGCAGGCACTATTGTCGTGGTGTTTCACTTCATTTACCAGTTTACTATTGCCGTGGTGTTTCATTTACCAGTTTATAAAAGGAATACACATCGTCGGAATAGAATTCTGCAGAAGTGAATTTTTAATTATCCAGCATTTCATGCAATATTTAATTAAGCATTTGCGCTCTAGATTATTTTATAATTAGTAGGTAAAGATCCGTCTTTCTAAAAAGAAAATTCTATCTCTATAAACAAACACATCTCTATCTTAGTCGTCTTACACATTTTTCCTCAACTAAAACCTATTCGCATCACCATTTCACCCAAACCTTAAAATTTCAGTTTCTCATTGAATCTGAAACCTTTCTTTATCAAAAAACGATGTTTTGAATGATGAAGAAGTTCGTCAATTTTCTTCCGGAAGAGATCATTTTCGACATCTTAACTCGTTTAGATACGGAATCAGTATTAGAATGCAAATTGGTCTGCGTAACATGAGGAATCTCATCGATCGTCCATCATTCCCTCAAAAGCACTTGACTCATCTCAATCATCCTTGTAAAAGTAAGCTGAGCTATATTTACTTAAATCTGTGGAATCACGAGAATAACCACCTTTACTCTTTCAATTATACTGATGATTGGATTCGTCCTAAGGAGAAACCCATTGATAACAACCTTTATTATTTCGAATATAATGAAAATTGGATTCAAAATGAGGAGAAACCTATTGATAGAATGACAATGTTTTGCTTAAACCCTATGTTTGATTCCTTTATCGTCCTTGGTTCATTTAATGGGGTGGTTTGTATTTATGAATGCCGAAATGATGAACGTGGTGGTATTGCTTGTATTTTTAACCCCATCACACAAGAATATTGTTTTCTTACTGATGATGATGAGTATCGTTGGTATGTTCATCTGTCAAAAGGATTTGGTTACCTACCTTCTACAGATGAATACAAACTTGTAAGAATTTACTATTGTGGTCCTAATTCTGTTAGGGTGGAGGTATACACTATTGGCAGTGTTAATGGATGGAGGTTTATTGGAGAGTTTAATTTCTCATTATACTCACGTTCTGGTGAAGTTGGTGTGTTTGCGAATGGAGCTCTTTACTGGAGGGATAGTGGAAAGATTGTGGTGTTTGATTTGGCGGATGAAAAATTTCTTGAAAATCTTTCACCACCTCCAATGCTACTGGAAAATGACTGTGATGATAAAATTGCGATAGGGGTTTCTAATGGGATTTTATTCTATGCTGTTAGTCGATCCACCGAAGAAGGTGAAGAATTTTTTGACGTATGGCTATTAAATAAGAAACAGCAGGGAGAACAACTGTCATTGGGTTGGAGTAAAGAACTCAGTCTTTCCCAGAGAGAACCATTCACCTTTACAAAATACGGCAATGCTTTATATTATGATGATCAGGGCCGTCTCAGATACGATCCAATAGATTTATCCTCACACAGGTTTATGGGTTTTACTGGCATATCTCCTCAAGTATGTCCTCACAAACACACCTTAGTTTCATTGGAACAATTAGGAGAAGAAGATACACATATTAGGAGGTCACGAGAAAGTGAGGCGGAGGAGTCGGATCATAGCAGTGATTGGTGAGCGAAGCAACTATTAGAAGATGAGATCCTTGGATTCATGCTTATAAACAGGTAATCTAAAAGTTTCTTTTAGAATTTTTAAGTACTACCATTAAATATTTGTATTTTTTTTCCATTTGAGATTGGATGACAAGGGTCCTCATTTTAAACCTAAAGCTATGAGCAGTTAGTTGCATACAACTTTCAGTTACTATGTGTTTGTATCATCAACAATCAATCTCAAAATGTGAGTGTTTTTATTTGTGGATACGCTATATTGTTGAGTTAACTGTCCGTGGGAGAATGTGATGCATGCTTTAGAGCGTCCACCGTGGTGCGAGCATAACTAAAGACCAAAGACTAAAAAAAAATCAAATTTGGGTTTAGTCCGTCCTGTGACGTAGCGGGTGACGAGTGAATTTGGTCGCGCGTTGATATAAAGTCCGCTTCATCGTCCAGCGTAGATAAAGATTACGCCTGACATGGGGCGTTGATAAAGATAACGCCTGGTATGGGGCGTTGATAAAGACAACGCCTGTATGGGGCGTAAACTATAGCAACGCCTGGTGTGTGGGACGGAGATTATACGTTGGCCCGAGTTCAAAAAAAAAAAAAAAAAAAAAAAATGGGGCGTTGATAAAGACAACGCCCCAACCAAAGTTTTGTAAACTTTTCAAATTTGGGTTCATGACTATATCAACGCCCCATTCAAATTTGGTGTCCGGCGTTGATTATACCAACGCCCCATCCAGGCGGACATTATACCAACGCCCCATGCCAGGCGTTGATTATACCGACGCCCCATTCAGGCGGACATTATACCAACGCCTCCATCCAGGCGGACATTATACCAACGCCCGTCGGGTAGGCGGACATTATATAAACGCCCGACTATATTTGGATTTGGTCTTAATCGCCGACCAAATTTGGTCCGAGTTTTACTCTTTGATCAAATTTTGATCGATGGTCCGTCCCATTACGCCAGCCCACTCGACACCAAATTTGGGTTTAGTCGTCCACTGCAGTTGCTCTTAGTAACTTATTTCGTATAGAATTTGGAGTTGAATAATATGCAGACAAAATCGTAGAAAGTGAGATCTTTAGAGCAAGTCTTATGGTGGAATCCAACCTATTTCAAGTGTGGAAAAATCATGGAATGTCAAGTCTAATGGCTTCCAAGTTGGGGCTTTCCACAAAAAATCTAAGGAGGGTTCCATGGTTTGGTGGAAGGGTTCGTGGAATCCATCTAAACGCCAATAAGAATTGCGCTAAACGCAAATAAGATTTGCGCTAAAAAAAAGCCATTAAGAATTGCGTTTTTTTTATCCGTAGATTTAAAATGAGTTGTTGAAATCTAACGACTGAAAAAAAAACTCCATTCTTAATTGCATTTTTTAGCTCCATTCTTAATAGTGTTTTTTTAGTTCCATTAAGAATAGCGTTTCTACTATTCCACCATTACGTTTACGTTTCCATCCACATTTCCAAGTGCTGAGGTGGCGTGGAAGATGGATGGATTCCACCATAAGACTTGCTCTTAGATCAGCAGTATTAATCGGGCCGGAGGCCGAAAGCACCAAAAACTCTTCATTACCGTTATGTACAGGAGATCAGCTAGAGCTAGGCTCCACCTCCACAGCAACAGTGGAGGCTCCACCTAGACTTAAGTTTGTCTCCCTTCACATGGACTGTGTGTCTATGTTTATTATCTATGTACTCAAATGGTACCCTAATCATAAATATTTTTTTTTGTTTCATAGTCGATCATTTCATTTCCGGTTTGATAATGATCCAGAGAATGAATTGACGATGTTTAGTCACGATCAAATTTCTCTCCATAATTCCCCTCCTTCTGACACAGTTGTTTCCTTCCTCAGCGCTCCGCCTTAAATTCACATGAGAGCTAGAGTCAGCAGCAGCGACAATATTTTTCATCCCAAGAAAAAGAAAGAATCACCCAATTTTAAAACAAACATCATTGAATTGAATATGGTCTTTTAATGAATGCTCTCGTCTGTTGCTATGTTACTGTCGCTTTTAAGTTTAGATTTTCCTAAAGCTACCCTCAACATTTGCACTATTTACCACAATCTTTATGTTTTTTACTGTGATGCAAGAGAAGCTATGTTATGCCAACTGAACGGTCATCACCACCACATCTGAGAAATGTCACCGTGTATAACCATCCAAAAGATGTGGGGATCAAGTTTTTGGTATCAACATCACCATCAATCTTATAAAATTGTTGCTTAATTAGTTTCTTTGGTTAGTCTATTGCTCTCACGGTGGGAGAAGACTCTCAATTACTTCCACATTTGATATTTTATTTATTTTGTTTTCCTTGGATCGGACTGCTACTGTTTAATCTGCTCTTATTTTATTTATTTTGTTTTCCGTAATTTGCACATGAGCGTTTCGCGTAATACCAAAATTAGCTCTACCTAGGCCTGTCAATGGATACCGATTTTTCGTTAGCCGATAGCGGTAATCCGTTAGCCGTTACCGCTACCGTCCGACATAGCGGTAAACGGATATCCGATACCGATAAGTTAACGGATAATTCCTTCTTAACGTAACGGTAGTGGAACCGTGCATTTCCGTTAGGTTTAGTTCCGTTATCCGCTAATGTGCGTATTGCACGTGTAAAATTTTTCACTTGTGTTGTGTTTGTGTATCGTCGAAAATAGAGATGGAGTCATGGAGATGTCTTTTTCTTTTTAAAAAATATGATTTTTCTTTTGCTAGAAGCCTAGAACATCTGAATATTTGTATGTCTGTTTTTGTGTGTGTGTGGCATGGATCTAGAACCTGTTTTGTTGGATTTAATAGCTGGTATGTGTTTTTAGCCTATTTTCTGTTTGTACCGGATGGTAACGGATAAATATCCGTTATCCGGTAAATCCAACGTAACGGCAACGTTTTTGATTTTCCTATTTTCGCCGGAACTTAACGGATAACGGATATCCACTAATTTTTAATGACAGCGGCAGCGGAAGAGACAATATCCGTTACGTTAACATCCATTGACAGCCCTAGCTCTACCTACGTGGGGTTGATAAGTTGTTAGTTAGACTTTTGCATACCTCTTATCACACATTCCAGTACCTCTTTCCATGACAAAAGAAAAGAAAGATCCCCTCTTCGTTCAAAGAGATTAAAGCACCACTGTCAGCGTAAAAGAGCAGCTTTCACATGACTGGCTGAATTCTTGTTATGAGGACGCGTCAGTGATGCAGTTTTCTCTTGGGATATATATCTGGTTCCACTATTCCCCCAGCCTAGCTCCCCCTCTTTTTCTCTCTTTTAATTGTTCTTTCATTTTCATTTTTTCCTTTTCTTTTTATTCTACACTCAATAGTGATTTTTATATTCTCCTCGGTGTTTTTTTATGTTCTCTGCTTTTGTACTTCACCATTTCTGTCTACACTCCTTGATTTTTCCCCCACTCCCACCTCCCATTCAACTGTTCATTCTCTGTTTCTGAAGAAAAAAAAACCAACAAAACTGTTCAGAAATCATGATGTGCACTCTTCTTTACAACTAGCTAATTTACAGCACCCCTAATTAAACATTTTAATTAGCCAACTCATAATATCTTAACGGATGTTTCTCTTATTTGGTCAAAAAATATAACTCCTTACAACGTCCACGGTGGACGATCAAACCTATAACTATGATCCAGAGACGAGACACAGCGGGACGGAGTAAAGACTAAAACCCGAACCAAAACCAAATTCCAGATTATATTTGGTCTGGGACCAAGACCAAAACTATATATAGTCGAGCGAACGTATAATGTTCGTTTGTCACCGGGCGGGTATATAATGTGATCCTGTTGATAGGGCGTGCATATAATGTGATCCTGGTGATGGGGCGGACATATAATGTGATCCTCATGAGGCATACATATAAAGTTCGCATGATGGCTGATGGGGCGTGCATATAATGTGATCTTGTGATGGGGCGACATATAATGTGATCCTGGTAATGGGATGAACATATAATGTAATTCAGGTGATGGGACGGACATATAATTTGATCCTGGTGTATACTTTTTTCTACCGACTAAATTTACTCTTCCACCCTAATATAACATCACGGACTAAACTTAAATTTGGTCGTTCTTTTTTCTTGTCTTTGGTCTATGGTTATGATCGCACCACTGCGATTGCTATTGATCCTGCACTTACTTTTACAGTAAGTAAGATGAGCAAGACATATCCGTTTCCCAACAAACCAGTGGTGCTATCGTAATATACACCTAAATCTTGGTCCAAAAAGCCAAAAACATCAGCTTTTGTCTTTACTCTTTTTCCTTCTTTTTATAATTTTGTGGTATCCGTTGAGAACAGAGGAAACCCACAAACACTCTCTCTCTCTCTTTAAGTCTGATAAACAGTCAGTCAGTCGTCACAGTGGTAAGTAAGTGGTAATAATAATTATAACACCAAAAAAATAAAACTTTCAAACCAAAATGCATCACAGTGTGCAGCAGAAATCATCTCATTTCTAGCATTCCCCATTTTCATCTTTCAGCTAATGTTGATATTTTTTTTCTCGTTCTGAGGAGGAAAAAGGCAAAGAAAATGAAGAATTCTACTGAAGCTAAACATTTGATTGGTAATGGAATAAGGAGATCAGAAGATACATTAGCTCATAAACTCTCAGCTAAAACGTCAGTTTTTAGTATAAGACTTTATGTTCTAATTGGAGTTTGTGTTGGTCTTCTGGTTTTAGCTATACTGCTCTTAATATTTCTCTGTTGTTTTCGGAGAAAATCGATTAAACGGAGAATGAGGATAAAACATTGTTCAGGTTCAACTCCGATGATTTCTAAAGAGATTCTTGAGATTCTTGATGAAGGCATTAGGTTAAAAGAATCAAACGAGTTTATTGATTGTGAAAAAAATGAAGTAATAGTCCAGCAACATCATAATAAAGTTATGAAAAATGGAAGTTTAGGGAGTTTGTTATCTGGAGGTAGTAGTCATGAGAGTTCTTCATCTGGAGGTTCTTCAGTTGAAGTACCAGATCTTGGATGGGGTAGATGGTATACGTTAAGAGAACTTGAAACCGCTACCGACGGATTTTCTGATGAAAATGTGATTGGTGAAGGTGGATATGGGATTGTTTATCGAGGAGTTTTGCCTGATTCTTCTGTAATTGCAGTCAAAAATCTTCTAAACAAGAAGTAAGTAATTTTTCTTTTCTTTCTTTTAAGTGATTCAGTGAATTTCAGATTCAGAAGTAGTATTTTTCTGAAATTTCATTTACTGTCAGGCTCTGGGTTTAAGAATTTTAAAATGTTAAGATCTAGGGTTTTGAATTGGGTAATTGAGAGTTTTGTTTTCCTCTAAATTTTAATCCCAATATTTTGTCTCTACATGTTTTGATTTACTCATTTGGTAATTACTTCTTACTCAATTGTTTCTGTCTTTTACGGCTAAGACAACATTAGCACTAGCATTTAGCAACAATGTAGATAATGAAATTAGCAGTGCCCAAAAATAAAAAGTGAAAGGATTGGATTCTTTTTTCTTTGATTCATTAATAAAATATATATAGTGGGGTGCAACACAAGACATATGATATGAGATACCACTCTTGCCGAGAATGTGCAACTGGGATAGAATTTGATGTATTAGTGCTGGTAAGATTGAACCCGGCAAACACAGCCACAGGTCAGTTTAGTGTTTGACACATAGTTAGGGATGGGGAGGGGAAACCTGTGTCTGAGTGGAGATAGTAATTAACTTTGGCTTTTAGCTTACTAGATGTAATTATTTACTTGATTTTCTAATAAGTACATATATGGAATCTGTAATGAGTCACTTTGACAAATTGGTCTCCCCATTAATAACTCGAGACCCGGGTTATGTACTTAATTTATAAAGTCAATGGAAAAACTTAGCTTGCTATGGAGGGTTAAACATTAAGAAGATTAATTTTGAGTAAATAATACTGTAAGGGGGAAGTTCCAAGGTGGCGAGGTATAAACATTGATGAAATAGTTCTAATAGTTTATTCGATTAAGGGGAACAGTGATTTCATTCTGTTGAAAACCTTGGTATCCGTAACTGGGTGTCATAACATCCTTGACTTGTGCTATGCTTCTTTGGAATTGTTTCCGAGGTACATTTATTGAAGTTTTTAAGAAGTCATGTAACCGGGGTAATTCTATTTTTACTTTCACCTTTAGGAAACGAAATTCAAACGAAATAACAGTTTTGTAAAGAACTTTGAATCATGAACTCTATTGGTAAGTTATGTTTTCTATTTTCATTTGAAGTCAGAGATTTTTATATGAAGTTTCATTCTCTGTTGCCATGTTGTTCAGGGGACAGGCAGAAAAGGAGTTCCAAATTGAAGTTGAAGCCATTGGAAAAGTAAAGCATAAAAACTTGGTAGGTCTTATTGGGTATTGTGCAGAAGGGACTCAAAGGTGCGTCTGTTTGGCCTTCTGTTATATCTGTTCCATGCACTTTGGAAATTAGTGGGGATCATATGGTTTCTGACATATTCTGGGTCCGCCATTGATTGTGCAGGATGCTCATATTCGAATACATGGACAATGGGAATCTGGAGCAGTGGTTGCATAGCGATGAGGGGCCTGTGAGCCCTCTTACGTGGGACATTAGAATGCAGATTGCAGTAGGAACTGCAAAGGGGTGTGTACATCTATCTCCAGTCTGTCTTTATATTATCTATCTGTTTCATTATGGTACCTGAAGTATCCACGGATGTAATTTGTTATCAAGTCCGTACTTCTTAAAAACTGCTTAGAACTTGTTGGCTCAAGAAAAGAAGTGCCATTGATTACTTGTGATGGAATTCCCTTTTCTCCTCTTCATTGGTGCATGCCATGTTTTCAGATTAGCTTATTTGCACGAAGGGTTAGAACCAAAAGTTGTACACCGTGATGTCAAATCTAGTAATATTCTTCTTGATAAAAAGTGGAATCCCAAAGTCTCAGATTTTGGATTGGCTAAGCTCTTGGGATCAGATGCAAGCTATGTGACTACACGCGTAATGGGGACATTTGGGTTTGTTCTTTCTCTAGCCAACACCCTAAGCAGCTCTATGTTCATTATCAGCTAGTTAATGGTTTCCAATTGTAATGTTCAAGTATCCGTCTGATGCAGATGTGTGGCACCAGATTATGCAAGCACAGGTATGCTAAACGAGGCCAGTGATGTGTATAGTTTTGGAGTTCTACTCATGGAACTAATATCAGGAAGAACCCCCGTTGATTATGCTAGACCAGCTGGAGAGGTAAATAGAGTTATTAGTTTTCCAATTCTTTCATTTTACAACTTGAACTATAACCTAACACGATAATATGCTTTTCTAGGTAAACTTGGTCGAGTGGTTCAGAGGTCTAGTTGCCAGTAGGCGAGGAGAAGAGGTCGTGGACCCGCGCATCGAGATCCAACCTGCACCAAGAGCATTGAAGCGGCTCCAACTGATTTGCCTTCGCTGTATAGATTTAGATGCAAGTAAGCGACCGAAGATGGGACAGGCTGTACACATGCTCGAAGCAGAAGAGTTTCCCTATCGTTCTGTAAGTCTAATTCTCCACTTACATTACAGTTGTTTGAATTCAATTTTTAGATCTCCCTTGGATCTTGTGAGACTTTTACAAGGCTGATGCAATGTGTATTCCAAACAACCCAGACCTTCAAGTGTATCTCCTTGATGGACCATATTTTGACACATCTTTGTCCTGAGCATTGCAGGAAAGCCGATTAGCCGCCCAACGTGATGCCATCTCCCCCACCAACAGTGCTAGCCCTACTGCTATCGCCAGAATTGCGTTGGCTCCAGTCGAAACAGCAGAGAGGTGATGTGCAGTCTAAAAGGTTTATAGAGCTTCACCGCCAAAGTTGTATGAATAGCCTTATTCAAAAAAAGGTATAATAAGTATTCCAAGTTTATCATGTAAATCAAGTCGCTCTACTAGTTGAAGGAAGATAGAGGAATAATAGTTTCACATATAGCAGTTGTAGAACAACACTTCTATTAGTTTTGCTATTAATGTTTTGTTACACCTCCTGCCGATGGTACTAATGTGATAATTGAAAGGAAGATTACCATTTGGGATCGACTGTCCAGTGCATTACAATAGCAGAGTAGTGCAATTCGCTCTCCATCACTATAATTTTTTTCTTGCACAACTACAAGCTGTATAAGTGATGAGATTAATGCATTTTGTTTATCCTTCTTTTAGTAAGCATCTTTGCTGAAGTCTTGAGCGTCCGATAATTAATCTTACTCAAGGAGCTCATGGTCCAATAATTAGTCTTACTCAAGGAGCTCATGGTCCGACAGTCTTCCTGGATTCATGTTATTCGCTGAGCTAAGATGTCATTCATAAATCCGAGGGATTTGTTAATCCATGAGATACAGATGTCATAAGCTTTTGTGCAGCAATTTGTGTATGTAGTAAATCAATGAGATGCGTTAAAATTCTTGTGTTCGAGTAGTAAGTTATATAAAAGCTATCCCCATTGTATCAGTTCTGAAGAGATCTCTTTGTGGTGTCGGCATTTCTAACAATTTCAACTGTGCTAACATCACGAACTTCTGCGAGTCCAAATTTAACAACTACATATCTGAGAAAACTCGGGCTAAAGAGCTTTTCTTTGTTGATTAATCTCATTTGATTTCGCTTTATTTATTACCAGCAAATCTGATTACGGGCAGAAAATATCTAAACTTTTTATCTGCTCCATCACATACCCAAATAATTTTTCACTTGATTTGTTTTTCAGGTCCCAAGTTTCTGAAGTCAATTTTCCTTTAAAATGAACAAAATTGAAGTACAACAAGTTACAAAACAGAAGTTAATACAGGTAGAGTACCTAAAAAAACTCTCCCAGAGGAGGACCTTATTTTACAATTACTAGAATTAGACAACCTTCATTTAATACAACTTCTCTTCTCCGGATTCTGCTCATGGAATCAGAGATGGAAAACACAAATTTAAAGTTCCATAAAGACCACAACTCAACCCCGCTGGTTGGAAACAGAAGAAAATAGTACTACTACTACTATTAATTAAAAACTAGCAGTTACTGCGTACGTACTAGCAAAATGCAAACACCTCTCCGGACGACTCGCCGTGGGCAGCACCTAAGACTAATAAAACTACTGAACGTTTGCCTGGTTCCGAGCTTTCTCTTTCTCGCTCACTTCGCTTCCTTGGGTCTTATCATACGCTGCAACAAAATTCAATCGGAAGCAATAAATTAAAACCGCAAGAATCAAACGGGAGATGAAATGATATAATTAATTAATACTAGTGGTAAGGATAGATACCAGCATGAGATGGGTGATTCTCGTGAACGACGTCCTTATCAGGAAAGGCTTGATTATCACCATAAATACCACCAAAACCTTCTTCATCAGACCTTGTCGAGTACCCTTCTCCAAATGAATGCGACAT
Source organism: Papaver somniferum (assembly GCF_003573695.1). Lineage (NCBI taxonomy): Eukaryota > Viridiplantae > Streptophyta > Magnoliopsida > Ranunculales > Papaveraceae > Papaver > Papaver somniferum. The sequence continues at coordinate 87,985,446 of NC_039358.1, forward strand.
GACATCTCCTGTTATTTTCTCATTTGGGTTATCAACTTGAGGTACTTTATGAGGCTGTTGTTGCTGTTCCATGTTGCTGCTGCTGCTGCTATTATCAGGATCAATAGACTCTGTATTTGCTTGTTGAAATCTTGCACTGCTATAACTTATCGTTCTCCTACTATTTATAGCAGAAGAATAAGAAGAAGGAAACGAAGATGACAATGGAAGAAATGAAGTCTGAAATCTAACAACTTTGAATGCGTTAATCATTGTGGGTTAAGGAAAATATCTATATATGATTGTGGTAATGCAATATATTCGGATCAGTAAAATATTGGACGCCTTGAATTTATCTTGCCTCTGCCACTTCCGAACAAAAATTTGGGTTTAGTTAAAAATGAAAGACAATGTAAAACGTGGCCCGGTTTCGGTTGATCCCTGATCATTGTGGTGGTGGCACAGTTCTTGAAATTGATAAAACGGCGACGTGTGGATGTTTTAGGTGGTGTAAGTTTGTACCTGTCGTGTTAGGTCAGTAACGTGGTGAACTCTCGGGCCTCATGACATGAGATGATGCAGAGAAGCTGCTTGGCGTTTGTGGTGAGGTGGATGGTTTATAATATCAAAGCATATCTTCAAGGTTGATCCCCAGATGGAATACTTTTCAGGGGATCTGGAACGTTTATTTGAACAGTTCTACACATACTGCACATCCAAACAATTTTATGATCTACAGACAAAACTCTATGTCATCATAAACGTGGCATTCGTTCACCATTCTTCATCCACGTGGATTTGATACTGGGCTCTATTGATAAATTGACATTGCAGAGTTGAAAGTTGAAACGAGACCCAAGTCTACTACAAAATGATAGATAAATTATTCGGATGCGCACACGGCACATCCCACTAATATGAACCGAGGCACTGAAGTATTGTTTGGTTGTTGCAGCTCGAATTTAGGTTGCCTGGTTTGTTTTGAAGGCTATGAGGGAGTCACACACCAATAGTGGGGTTTTATTTGGATTTTTAGTGTCCAAAAAAATGGTTATGGGACATCCTAACATAAATATAAAATGTCTAGATTACCCTTTAATTAAAATAAAAACTTAAAAACCTAATCTTTTCTATTCTAATTCAAGAAAAAAACTGCTCCTCTTCTCATCTTACTTCTCTTCCTCTCCTCCACAATAACTTCAACTTCAATTCAACTTCATGGTGTATGTTAGGTAATAATCGAACAAACCCATCTTTGTTTACTCGTTTTTATGCTTAAAATAGGTTAGATTGAATGAAATCGAAGTAAAATTAGGGTTTCAGTTACGTTTCTGCTAGTGTTACGGCTAGGTTCGGTATTTATTTCTAAACGTAAAATTTGATTATGAAGAACTTACAGTTAGGTTTAGTTGAATTCAAACCGTAAAACTACACTTACGGTTGGGTTTTAAGAGCCACGAACCCAACCGTAGGTAGAATTCCCAGCCGTAAGTTTTTTTTTCCAACCGTAAGAACAAAATTTAAATCACAGGAATATTTACGGTTGGAACATAAAAAATCAAACCCAGCCGTAAACTGAGTTACGGTTTGGAATTGTGCAAACCCAACCGTATATAACTTTGTCCCAGAATTCACCAAGTATATAACAAAATTCATTAATTTAATTATTATCTAATTAAATTAAATTAAAATTAACTAAATAAGGGTTGTTTGGTCATTACAAAATTATTTGAGATAAGGGGTTTTTGATATTACTTATGGGTGACCAGTTTTTGCCTATTAGGTGACGCCCCTCTAATGGAATGTGACACCCCAATAATAGGCTTCTTTTTTTTTTGATCCAAAGAGCGAACGTATATTACATAAGCATATTTCTTACATCATGGTTTATGTAAGGAATTAACATTTCTGGTGGTTGAAACCACCATTCCCCACATAGATTATGTTTACGAGCTGACTTTGCTATTGCATCTGCAGCTTTATTAGAATACCTATAAACAAACTCATAAGACCATACATGATTTATTTTACATATATTTATACAATTTCTAAAAAGAGGTAAACATTTCCACTGACAAAGATTAGTTTGTTGTTATAGAAAGGAACTGATACCCTGATTGTCTGTTTCAAAGATAACATTACACCAACCATTTGTTGCTGCTATTTGCATAGCCTCTAGCATAGCCCAGGCTTCAGCTTGTTGGGCATTTATAGCTCTTTTCAATGATGCCCTTCCCATGACATATGCCCCTGTAGAATTTCTAGTTATAATTCCAATACCGGCTAATAAAGATTTAGAATCATACGAAGCATCAATATTTACTTTCAAGAACTGAGTAGGAGGAGGTTCCCAAGGAAGATTTAAGATGTAGTTATCCATATGAGAATGACTAATAACAACCAAGGAGCAATCTATGTGATGTTGTGCAATGTAAAAGTTTTTATCTGATGTATGACAGTGTGATAACTGGGTGTTATATTACTAAAAACAGCCCTACATCTATGTTTCCAAATGAAATGCATAATGCAGAGAGCTAAGTGAAATGCCTGTGGTGTTTGTTTAATATTTATACTAGAATCTTTAAGATGCCAAGTCTGAATCCAAGAGAGGACTGAAGGATGCTGCACAATAGAAATAAATTGATGAGGAAAAAATTCCGCCAGATTGCTTGAGAGAATGAGTAATGTAGTAGCAAATGGTCCAGATCTTCTATCTGAATCAAACTACACATAACACAAAATTGATCAGCAGTACTCAAGTGTCTAAAACTGCGAGCTTTGACAGGAATAGCATCATAAAGTCCTTTCCACAGAAAAATTTGGTACTTATTGTTAGAGCATAGCTCGGTCAACCTCGCATGCGTTTGTATCTCAAGCATGTTTGTCAATGTTAGTGATCAAAATTATAAGTCTTGATTTCTATCCTACATAGATAAATCTCGGACTAGGATAGAAAAGTGTAGTTGAGCTCAAGGACTTCATGGCGATTCATCATACAACGACGAAGATCTATACAAGGAACCGTGGAACTTCATCAACAAAAAGGTATGTGGAGACTTGAACTTATCTATCACTCAAAAGTCTATCTCTTCTATCTCCTACTTCTTATGAGACAAAATTCGTATGCTATATAGACTAGATCATACACATTTGACATTTCGAGCTGAGCATTCATTGCTTATCTTTTATCTCGAAATCGTGTGTTGGTAAAGCTTTTCGCTTTGATCAAGTTTATCTTCACCTAGTGACGAAAGTCATGAAAAGTTTCAATCACTTTGAGAATTGCTCTGACGTGAATCGTTCTGTGAATAACGGCTACATAGCGTCCTCTGAGAATGTCTCAATGATTGAAATAAGAGTTTAGATTACATAACCATGTATTCTTTGAACCGAAGTTTTCGAACTTTGTTGATCAAGAGAAATCGGGAGGATTGTGGAATTGGCTTGCCAAGTCCACGAACCCAGTCCACTGACTCAGTCCGCGAACTGTCGGAAGTTCTCAACCGAGAATTTCTGCTGGATTTTCCAAAACTCGTTTGTGTGCTAAGTCCGCGAACTGGCGAAAATTCTCTTTCCGAGAATTTCTGTTGAGTTTGGAAAACTCAACCGATTAACTTAAGTCCACGAACTTGTTTGTGAACTTAAGAGGTTATGATCTAAAGATGTGCTCTGAACATGAAACATTAAATTACTAAGGAATGCTTTATGCAAACTGTGGCTATAATGTTCATGAGCCTTTTCAATCGAATCGAATCATCTTTGTTCCAATTGTGTCTTGTGTAGTTACATAAGATCTCATAGCAATTGAACAACTCTTTAACTAGTTCATTTGAGTCAATTGAACTAGTTATGGTGAAGAAGAACAAGGTTAATATGAAATGTTCATATGGTTAACCTTTTGGGTTACTATGTTGAACCAACATACACATACACGTTTGGGCATGGTTTTCACGAACCCAGTAAACGTCTACCCAAGTGTGTGTGACAAGCTAAGTTTTCGATCTAACGGTTGAGAAATATTAGCTTGAATCTAAATCAGGTTTTCATCTAACGGTGAATAAGGATTGCTTTGTAACTAAGGCAAAACCCTGATTTGAAGGCTATATAAAGGAGACATCTAGCATTGTGCAAAACTAATCCCCACACGTCTGTGTGCTACTAGTGCGCCCGCTAGAGTCGATCTCCATTAACCTTTGATTTTCTTCTCTAAAATCAGGTTAACGACTTAAAGGCTTCATTGGGATTGTGAAGCCAGACCGATACTACTTTATCGTAGTTGTCTGATCTGATCTTGCATCTTCTATCGTACGAGTACAATCGATTGATTGATTTGAGATAGTGAGAGTTCTCCGATAGGCAAGATAAAGAAGTCACAAACATCTTCGTCTCACTGTTTGTGATTCCTCGACAATCCGCTTGTGTAGTCAGGAAGGATTGTAGATAGGTGATTGATTAATCTAGGCTGTTCTTCAGGAATATAAGACCGGATTATCAATTGGTTCATGTTCACCTTGATTTTATATCAAAAGATGGAACAAAACCTAGGGTTTATCTGTGGGAGTCAGATTTATCCGTTGATAGATTTTTCTGTGTGAGACAGATTTGTTTATTATCAAGTCTGTGATTTTGGGTTGCAGCAACTCTTGGTTGTGGGTGAGATCAGCTAAGGGAATCAAGTGCGCAATATCCTGCTGGGATCAGAGGCGTAGGAGTACAACTGTACCTTGGATCGGCGGTAGACTGATTAGGGTTCAACTATAGTCCAGTCCGAAGTTAGTTTGCAGTAGGCTAGTGTCTGTAGCGTCTTAATACAATGTGTATTCAATATGGACTAGGTCCCGGGGTTTTTCTGCATTTGCGGTTTCCTCGTTAGCAAAACTTCTGGTGTCTGTGTTATTTCTTTTCCGCATTATATTTTATTTAATTGAAATAATACAGGTTGTGCGTTAAGATCATCAACTTCTCTAATCCAACCTTTGGTTGTTGATTGTAGTTGGTTGATCCTTGGACATTGGTCTTTGGTACCGTCCAAGTTATCTCTCTTTGATAAGGACTCGCAGATTTCTATTTTCTTGATTAAAGATCAAATCGAGAGATTGAGATAATAACTCCTTGAGATACTTTTTATCTAAATTGAGTCTGACTGTCTAGTTGATTCTCTAGCAAAGTATTTCGGAGTTAGTCCATACATATTTCTAAGCGAAATATTGGGTGGTATTGTTAGACCCCCCGCTTTTTCAATTGGTATCAGAGCGGGCAAACACACTAAGACCTCATCAGTCTGTGTTTGTAGCGATCTGACTCTGTGGACAGAATCTCATACGCATACCAAAATGCATCCTAAAGATGTCAACTTTGTCAAGTGTATCGGAAATACCTCAAAGGGTCACTCCTTAGATGATTCTTCCGAATCCCGAGGTAAGAAGAATGTCTTATCTTGTGTAAATCATTCTTCCTCCAATGAGACATTGGATATAATGGCTAAAGCTGAATTGGAGCTCACCAGAATTTCAAAAAATTCTACTGAGTGTATTAGTCTACAGGATCATGGTAAACTCATTGATGAATTTGAAAAGTCTATTGATCGTGAACAAGTACTCTACAACACTATAAGGTCATTCTCTAAGGAAATTGAGAAACTTCTTCAAGAAAATAATATACAGCGTGAAAAGATTTGTGACTTGAAAAGCTGGTCAAAGAAGGTTCAATTAGAGAAAATTGTTTGATCAAGACGCATTCATCTGATCTAGACAGACTTCGTGTTGAGAAGGAGAAACTTGAAGCATCGCTTGTCTTAGCCCATGGACAGTGCGAATCCTTGGAAAAGGAAAACTCTGTCTTAAAGAAAAAGTCTTCTGCACAAACTAATTCTCATGAGTTATTGTACAAAATGAATTTTTCTCCAGAAGAAGATTGTGTCAAGTAAAGTTTTCATAACTTACGATCTTCTCCGGTGGCTATGAAGTTTAAACAAGTACCAGTTGTTGCTTCTCCTCCACGAATTTGTACCTTCTGTGGAAAAGAAAATCACTATGCTATCCATTGTTTTGCCAGAAAGAAACGTGTTTCTGAACTTCACAAGTTGCTCTTTCTATTGTCAATGGAGTAAATAGTCGGACGACTACTACAGTGAAGGTCCCGTTCACAGGAAACCAAGCATCTTATAAAAATGATCTCTCACCTAGAAATCATTACAGGACATTTGTAAATCCACTTGTTACCAATGAAAGTATGTCCTATACTTATAAGAACATATCTAATAAATCTAAGTCTAGTGTGTGGAGACGAATTTCAGAAAATTCCCTAGAACCTATTTCTATAGGTCGTAGACTTTGTCATCAGAAAGGTTTCTCGCCTGTGATTCCCAGAAGAACTGCTAGACGCACCCTTTTTCCTGGAATCTGCAGTGAAAGAACTAGAAATGTTGTAATAAGACATCCTGAAAGAAATTACAGCTACTCTCTCAGAACCTATGATGAGACTATGTCTCCCTCTGCTACTTAGCAGCAGAATGGTCCATCCTTGTGTCTAACTTGAGAGATACAAGGATGAGGATTTGACAGATGCTCAAGTATTGTGATATATTTTTCTCTTGTCTTTGCTGTTTTATCCTTTCCTATTCGCTTTGTCTTCTTGTCTCTATGATTTTGGGATGGAGGATTTTTGAAAGCTTCATAGTGTGCAATATCACTTTTAGGGCCAATGGTTTTTGGTCGGCCCACGAACGCCCGTATCTCCTCAAAGAACTCTAGGGTTTCTATCCAGGGCATTCACGAACATATATAAATCTTATATGTGTTTCATTTTTCTTCAGAAAGGAGCACTATGGAATATGTTCCCAAAGAAGAAGTTAACCCCTTGGTTGAGGATGATCTCAAAGGATGTGATTCTGGTCAAGAGTTTATACGGAAGAATATGCTTGAAAGAAAAGAGTATAACACTTGGATTAATGAATCTGTCAAGGATTTGATTAATATTCAGAATGAAGTTAAGAACGAACTGGCTAACCTTCAATTGCAGATAAACCAGCTGATTGATGGACAGGAGAAAATCCTTGGTACTCAAAATATCTTGATCAGAAATCAGAAGAAAGTTATCCTTGACTGTGCAAAGGCTCGTCATTATGCTCGCACTATTGATCGAAAAATCAACGTTCTAACTTTTGAACATGGTGTCTCTACGGTCAACAGGGTCAAGGATATCAGTGACTCCTACTTTGATGGACCATTTCAGAGGTATGAAATCATCAAGGAAAACTGAGTCTTATATGCCTACTAAGTCTTCTTTTTGGATTAGTTGGAAGAATAACTAGTGCTTTGAATAACGATGATTGTGACTACACATAGCTATTTTTGTTTTCATCTTCTTATGTTATTTTTTAGGTTTATTGGTATTAAATTCTAAAAATATTTGGAGGATGATGTTTATTGCAGTATTTTAATGGTTTGTGATATTGCAATATTTTTATGGGATATGTATTGTTTACGTCTGTGAACTTGAAGGTCCCATATTGCAGTCAAAAGTAAAGTCGTTCATGAATCGGTATTTGTATTGATGTAATGACGAATGGACTTTTGACATATACAAAAGTTATGCCTATGCAGTCATGTATTTGATGGAAAATAGGATAAAATCTTTTGTTCAGCAAGGATAAAGTCTATTATGTCGTTATGATGAAAAATAAAATAGATCCTTGTATGTTATCCACGGTATTGATCTTCATTGATCCATTTTATTATGTTTTACCGTGAAGGCTCCATTGTGTGTCTTATGTTGAGCACCTTACAACTAAGTCAATTTACCTTGGCTTTGTTGGTTGTTCCATAAGATGTTATATGTCGAGCATTAAGAACTAAATTTTTCAACCTGTTTGGTTATTTAGTTTGTACTCCATAAGTTTTCTTTCTTATGTCGAGTACATGTACGGTTAAGGTTGTCATATTTTATGATGAACTTAGTCGGGGTTCCATAAGTTCTCTTATGTTGAGCCCAAAATAATTGAATTAATTACTTCGGTGATTAGCTTGGTTGTTTGTATTCCAATTAGATTAATTATAGGTTCTCTTGTAATTAATCTAGTTGAGTTTTCATATACTCCACAAGTTCTTGTGTTGAGTATATGAAAGGTTACACTATCATGTTCTTTGGTTAATGTAGTCATATATTCCGTAAGGTTTTCCTTATGTTGAGTATTTGAACGGTTAAGTTAGTCATCTCCATATGATTGACTTAGTCGTAGCTCCGTGAGTTTACTTATGTTGAGCACTTTCAATTAAATTGATCACTTTTGTGTTTTGATTTAGTTGTGTATTCCAATTGACCTAATCATGGGTTTACTTGTGGTTAATTTGGTTGAGCTTTGGATATAGAAAATCATTCCTATGATTTTTGGTGTCCAATACAAAATCATTCTTTTCCTTCGAAATTAAGGTCGCTCTTGTTGTTCTCTCGGGAATGACATCAAATGGGGGAGAGTTCTTTTGAACTTGTGCTTAATGGTAATATCTTGCGGGGAGTGCGGCTGTGAAATTTTATAGGGGTTATCTTGTATCTTAAAACTCCTTGATGAATGTTGTTAGCTTCGGCTATTAGATTGCATCTAAATTAAGTTGGTATGTATTTTTCTTTTGGTCATGAAATTTTTCTTGTGGAAATTTCATTATGATCCCATTCTTGTACCATTGCCAATTTTATTGACAAAAAGGGGGAGAAATATTGTAGTTCACACTACAAATACATATGGTTTTCGGATCATTGTGTAAGGGGGAGTGATTTCCATGATCGAGATGGAGTATTGACTAAGGGGGAGTGATACATATCACCGTAGTATTATTGTTAAAGTCGTGATACAATTGGACTTTGATGTTATATAATAATACTATGACATTGTATAATAATGATCAAGAATCTCGATTTCTCTCATTGGTATAGCTACGGATCTTCAACAACGATGGTGCTAAACTTACAACCTTTGGGATCATTGGAGTACTTGGAAGGACGAAGATTTCAAGGAACGTTGAAGATTAGACTATGGAATAGGAGCCACTAAAGTTTATCTTTTTTGTATTCCATATATATTAATAGTTTTGTCACTAAAATTGACAAAGGGGGAGATTGTTAGAGCATAGCTCGGTCAACCTCGCATGCGTTGCTATCTCAAGCATGTTTGTCAATGTTAGTGATCAAAACTATAAGTCTTGATTTCTAGCCTACATAGCTAAGTCTCGGACTAGGATAGAAAAGTGTAGTTGAGCTCAAGGACTTCATGTCGATTCATCATACAACGACGAAGGTCTATACAAGGAACCGTGGAACTTCATCAACAAAAAGGTATGTGGAGACTTGAACTTATATATCACTCAAAAGTCTATCTCTTCTATCTCCTACTTCTTATGAGACAAAAGTCGTATGCTATATAGACTAAATCATACACATTTGACATTTCGAGCTGAGCATTCATTGCTTATCTTTTATCTCGAAATCGTGTGTTGGTCAAGCATTTCGCTTTGATCAAGTTTATCTTCACCTAGTGACGAAAGTCATGAAAAGTTTCAATCACTTTGAGAATTGATCTGACTTGAATCAGTCTGCGAATAACGGCTACATAACGTCCTCTGAGAATGTATCAATGATTGAAATGAGAGTTTAGATTACATAACCATGTATTCCTTGAACCGAAGTTTTCGAACTTTGTTGATAAAGAAAAATAGGGAGGATTGTGGAATTGGCTTGCCAAGTCCGCGAACCCAGTCCGAGAACTGTCGGAAGTTCTCGACCGAGAATTTCTGCTGGATTTTCCAAAACTCGTTTGTGTGCTAAGTCCGTGAACTCAGTCCGCGAACCCAGTCTGCGAACTGGCGGAAGTTCTCTTTCTGAGAATTTCTGCTGAGTTTGGAAAACTCAACCGATTAACTTAAGTCCGCGAACTTGATTGTGAACTTAAGAGGTTATGATCTAAAGATGTGCTCTGAACATGAAACATTAAATTACTAAGGAATGCTTTATGCAAACCGTGGATATAATGTTCATGAGCCGATTCAATCGAATCGAATCATCTTTGTTTCAATTATGTCTTGTGTGGTTACATAAGATCTCATAGCAATTGAACAACTCTTTAACTAGTTCATTTGAGTCAATTGAACTAGTCATGGTGAAGAAGAACAAGGTTAATATGAAATGCTCATATGGTTAACCTTTTGGGTTACTATGTTGAACCAACATACACATACACGTTTGGGCATGGTTTTCACGAACCCAGTAAACGTCTACCCAAGTGTGTGTGACAAGCTAAGTTTTCGATCTAACGGTTGAGAAATATTAGCTTGAATCTAAATCAGGTTTTCATCTAACGGTGAATAAGGATTGCTTTGTAACTAAGGCAAAACCCTGATTTGAAGGCTATATAAAGGAGACATCTAGTATTGTGCAAAACTAATCCCCACACGTCTGTGTGCTACTAGTGCGCCCGCTAGAGTCCATCTCCATTAACCTTTGATTTTCTTCTCTAAAATTAGGTTAACGACTTAAAGACTTCATTGGGATTGTGAATCCATACCGATACTACTTTATCGTAGTCGTGTGATCCGATCTTGCATCTTCTATCGTACGAGTACAGTCGATTGATTGACTTGAGATCGTGAGAGTTCTCCGATAGGCAAGATAAAGAAGTCACAAACATCTTCGTCTCCTTGTTTGTGATTCCTCGACAATCCGCTTGTGTAGTCAGGAAGGATTGTAGAGAGGTGATTGATTAATCTAGGCTGTTCTTCGGGAATATAAGACCGGATTATCAATTGGTTCATGTTCACCTTGATTTTATATCAAAAGATGGAACAAAACCTAGGGTTTATCTGTGGGAGACAGATTTATCCTTTGATAGACTTCTCTGTGTGAGACAGATCTGTTTATTATCAAGTCTGTGATTTTGGGTTGCAGCAACTCTTGGTTGTGGGTGAGATCAGCTAAGGGAATCGAGTGCGAAGTATCCTGCTGGGATCAGAGGCGTAGGAGTACATCTGTATCTTGGATCGGTGGGAGACTGATTGGGGTTCAACTATAGTCCAGTCTGAAGTTAGTTTGCAGTAGGCTAGTGTCTGTAGCGTCTTAATACAGTGTGTATTCAATCTGGACTAGGTCCTGGGGTTTTTCTGCATTTGTGGTTTCCTCGTTAACAAAACTTCTGGTGTCTGTGTTATTTTTTTTTCCGCATTATATTTTATATAATTGAAATAATACAGGTTGTGCGTTAAGATCATCAACTTCTCTAATCCAACCTTTGGTTGTTGATTGTAGTTGATTGATCCTTGGACATTGGTCTTTGGTACCGTCCAAGTTATCTCTCTTTGATAAAGACTCACAGATTTCTATTTGCTTGAGTAAAGATCAAATCGAGAGATTGAGATAATAACTCCTTGAGATACTTTTTATCTAGATTGAGTCTGACTGTCTAGTTAATTCTCTAGCAAAGTATTTCGGAGTTAGTCCATACAGATTGTTAAGCGAAATATTGGGTGGTGTTGTTAGACCCCGGCTTTTTCACTCATATGGTACTTTTAACTTCCAGAACGCTAACCAAAATTGTTGAGATAAACCCATTGTGTTGTCAGTGTTCAAATCCTTTTCACAAAGCATCTTGTAAGCTGAAGTAGTTGTAAAAATTCCAGTACTTGTAAAAGGACAGACTAACTCATCTTCTTGATCTAATTGTAAGGGAATGGTTAGAATGGAGTTCACCTGATCTGCAGAAAAAAGTTGTCGAAGAAGTAAAATATTCCATTGCTCAGTGAGAGGATCAATAAGCTCAGAGACCCGTTGATAATTGCTCGTATTTAGATCACTCCAGTCTTGAATTGCAGTCTGCATAGAAGGAATCCAATTGGCAGTCCAAATATTGATATTAATACCCTTGCCTACTTGCCATTTTTCATTTTTAATAATAATCTCAAGACCAATGCATATACTTTTCCATACCCAACTTGAATTATTGTTTGCTGGTGGAGCGAAAAATGGCAGATCATTGTGGGGAAAGTATTTACCTTTCAATAATTTTTCCCAAACTGCATCTTGATTGTGTAATAATTGCCAAGCTAATTTTGCAAGAAGAGCCAAGTTATAATTGGATAAAATTTTAAGGCCTAGACCCCGAAATCTTTTAGTTAAACATACCTTTTTCCAAGCAATGAATTGTTGCGAATGACTGTTGTGAAAGTTATTCCACCAGTAACGCCTTTGGATGTTGTCCATTTGATGAATTGTTGTTTCTGGCAGTTTAAAGATTTGCATTTGATACATTCCCATTGTACTTAGCACTGCATTCACTTGAGTAGTTCTCCCGGCTTGATTAACTATTTTACTATGCCAACCCTGCAATCTGTTAGTCATATTATCAAGAATACCTTGACAATTTTTCTGTCTTGATCTGTGCATCAAAAGAGGAATGCCCAAGTATTTTTCTCCCAACCCCATAACTTTCATATTGAGAATACTAATAACGCTATACTTGTGAGCAGTTGAAGTATGCTTACCAAAAAACAAAGTTGATTTCTGCATGTTAATAACCTGCCCTAAAGATTGTCCAAAAGTCTGAATTAGATCTTGAAGATGTCTCATCTGAATAGGAGTAGCTTGAAAAAATACCAAACAATCATCTGCAAAAAACAGATGATTGATAGGAGGACAATGTTGGTTAATTCTTAAACCAGTGAGAAGACCAGAATCAACATGATGTTGCAAAAGTCTAGAAAAAGCTTCCATTATAAACAAAAATAAATAAGGAGACAAAAGGTCTCCTTGACGTAAGCCACGACTTGGAGAGAAATATGAACTAGGAGTACCACTAATAAGAATAGAAATATTCGTTGTAGAAATACACTGATCAATCAAAGAAATCCAATCTTCCTAGTTGCCGAAAAATGGACAACAAAAAAGACCATTCAACCCTGTCGAATGCTTTAGACATATCTAAGTTTAAACCTACCAAAGCCTTATTGATCTTCTTAAATTTGATACTATGCAAAATCTCCTATGCAATAATCACATTGTCATGGATATGCCTGCCTGCAACAAAGGCAGTTTGAGTGGGGGATATAATGTCAGGAAGTAAAGGTTTAAGACGGTTCTCCAAAATTTTGGAAATAATTTTATAACTAACATTACAGAAACTGATTGGTCTGTAATCAGCCGGTGTTTGAGGGTTTTGAATTTTGGGTATCAAAACTTGATAGGTATGATTTATGGATTTGAGCATATGTTTGAAAGTAAAAAAATATTGAACTATGGAGATTACCTTAGAGCCAACTATCTCCCATCATTGTTGATAAAAAACAGCTTGGAAACCGTCATTACCTGGAAAAGCCCAAGGTCTGATTTGAAATACTACGTCCTTAATTTCTTGAGCATCAGGAACACAAGTAAGCCCAAAGTTCTGATCTTCTATGACGCAAGGTGTGAACAACTGCAAAATATCTTGACTAACATGTGGCTTAGAAGTAGAATAAATATTCACAAAATGGTTAAGAAAAGTAGCCTCAATATTACTCCGGTCATCATACCAAATACCTAAAGGCCCTTGAATATCCTGGATGTTGGATCTTCTTTTATTAAAATTAGCCATTGAGTGAAAATACGAAGTATTTCTATCTAGTTCAAGAAATTTGTCACCTGCTTTTTGCATGAAAAATTCCTTCTGAATAGTAAGCCAATGTTGAAGAGAAGAACTTAACTGTCAAACCTTAGGATGAGAAGAAGGCATATTATCATCATAACAATTCTGAAGCTGATTCTGAATATCATGCAGATTACATTCAATATTCCCAAAAGAGAATTTTTTTTCCACAGATGCAGTTGAAATCTAGTAAATTTTAACTTACTTGAGAGTTGAAAAGAAGGAGAACCACTAAATTGTTGTTGCCAGCTGCGGTTGATAGTGTTTGTACAACTTGTAAAGCTTAAAAGGAGTGTGTTTTCTAGTACTAGGAACAGTATGTAACAATATAGGGTTGTGATTTGAAGCAATAGGAATTAAATGTTGAAGATGAGCATTAGTATAATTATCTATCCAACACCTATTCACGAAAGCTTTATCTAATCTAACAGAGATATGAGCATCTCCATCTCTATGATTTGACCGAGTAGTGTCAGCTCCTGAATAACCCAAATCAATAAGACCCATTTGCTAAATATAATTCCTAATATGTCTAGCATGATGAGGATGAGATGCATTAATGCTATGAGTTTCCGAGTCATGCATAGTGAAGTTTAAATCGCCTAATAACACCCACGAAAGATCAACAGAAGAATGCATATCAATCAAATATTTCCACTGATTATTATTGCCTACAGTATCTCGTACTCCATACATGAAGGTAACCAAAAAATCTAAGTTGTTATCATGAGTGTGAACTATGGCATGGATTGTATCAGGAGTAGTGTGCATTATTTCCACATCAATACCTTGTTTCCAAGGAAGAGAAATACCACCAGAAAGACCCATAGAAGGATCAAACCAATAATTAGGATACCTAGTATGAGAGAGATATAATCTCATATTATTGGCCTGAGCTTTAGTTTCGCATAAGAAAAAAATATATGGGTCATTATTTGTTAAACAAAAACGAAGATAGTCACGAGTATGGGGATTTCCGATCCCTTGACAATTCCAACAAAGAATTTTCATGATAGTAAGAATAAAGAAAACAAAATAAAGAAAGCGAAAACACAAGGGAGGAAAAATCAACCAGAAATTAAAAAAGTATTGAGAAGATAAGACAATCACATGTTGCCATGCATCAGAGTGGTTCTGAGCATTATAAGCAGCAGCAATGTCCCATACATCATTCTGGCCAATTATTGGTGTCATCATCATGAACAGAGGCAGTCTCAACATCTTGAATAGTGTCCATGTCATTATCAAACTCAGCAGATTCAGAAAAAGGTTCTGAATTTATCACCAACACAGGAACATGACGACATCTCTTCTTAGTACCACTACAACTAGCGCCATCACTTGTCAGAGTAGAAGTTGTCATCACTGAAGTTGAAGGCTGGAATCGATTGGTATATGAAGAAGAAGCACCAGTATCAGAATCAGTAGCTGAGAAAATGGAAATGCGCATACCGTCAAAAGGTCGAGGCTGATCTTGAACAATAGGATGTCTTAATCTGTTACGCCGTTGAGACCCATGCTGAAAGAACAATTGAGCTTCCTCTTGTGGATTCCTATGAGGTGGTAAAATTGGTTCAGCAAAACCAAAACCTCGAACAGTTTCCTCCATTTCATGTCTTGTATGATTCATATCTGCACAGTCAATCTCTTCATGATTGGGAACCTTACAATCAGGGCAAAGACGATATGGTTGTTTCTCATAGAAAAATCCTATCCACCCAGTGACACCAGCGGCATTCACAGCAGTAATACCAGTTATAAGAGGGGTGTTAACACTGATAAGAACTAAAGCACGATATTTAGAAGATGTAGGAGGGTTTATGCCATCAGGTTCAACTACTCTAACTTCACCAACAATATTACCAATCATTCTCAGAATATCATCATAGGTGAATTCAGGTAAAAGATATTTATATTCTAACCAGTAAGGAGAGACTGAGAAATCCAACAAATGATAATCCATAGTTAAATTCCAATCTTTTAAGACTATCAGATGTCCATCAAAATTCCAAGCACCACCAAACAGAATTGCATCCTTATCCTCAGATACTCTAAACTTGATACTAAAAACATTTGGCTCCAAAGTACGTACCTGAAAAAACCATTGATTATGTCTTCTCAGGCGAGGCCAAATAAATTTAGCTGCTCTTTCTGCATCTTGCCAAGTCATAACACATGGAGTATAAAGTTTACCAGCAAGACTGAATCTCCAATCTCTAACTCCAGCCAGAATAGCTGTATTAGAATGCATAATTACTCTTATTCTAATAGGTTCTTCATTCATGGAAACCTCCTCCATTTGTTGAGTGATATTGTTCATACCAGGACTAGCCATAAGAAGAAAATATATGCAATTAGGTATTGAACAGTGAAGGTTGTGAAGAACAAAGGCTTTGAAATGGTTTTTATAGGAAGTAAGTGAAGGAGGTGTCAAACAGGGAAGAAGATAAGTAGAATCGCAAAGTTTAAGGTAGTTGGATAACATACAAATAAGAACAGGAATCAAAGCATCTGAAAATTTTCGGATAACATCATGATCAAGATTCCATAAAGTAGAGGTGATATTACCAACATAATGACTCCAAATCAGATAAAGATGAAAAAAAACAGATAAGGATGATCAACATATGCACCACTGCAATAAAATACCAACTTTGAAGATGCCAACTTTGAAACTGCCAATTTTGGAGAAACCCAGAGATGTGATAGGACATTACTGCTACACCCATGCGTGGCAACAAGCAGAAAGGAGTTTTAATCTGCCATTAGAGAAGAAACAGGTCAATTAGAACCAGAATTTGACACATAAGGGAAAAGAAAAGGATGAAAAGGAAAATTAAGGCATTAAAAAAGATTAAAAAGGCAAAGGAATTAAACTAGTGATTGAAGAAAT
Source organism: Papaver somniferum (assembly GCF_003573695.1). Classification (NCBI taxonomy): domain Eukaryota; kingdom Viridiplantae; phylum Streptophyta; class Magnoliopsida; order Ranunculales; family Papaveraceae; genus Papaver; species Papaver somniferum. The sequence continues at coordinate 88,001,981 of NC_039358.1, forward strand.
CAAAGCAGATCGGATCAAAAAAACTGAAAAGAAATCTAAGTTGACTTATTTTGACTATCTCATTGACTATCGCTTGACCATATCGATAAGAGGAAAGAGAAAACTTTTTGCTTCCGAATTTAGGTTTCCTGGTTGGTACTTGGCAGTCCGAGAGAATGCAGAAAAAGAAAAACATGCCGAGGTTTGAACATGCTATGTGAGCGGTCTATATAAGCTCTCGTACTAGGCCCGCTCATAGAGATTATTGGTTGGGCCTACATATTTTCAACTTCAAGTTCCATTGTTCTTCTTTTTTTCTTTTTGTGAAAACTACCACCATACTCATTTTTACACATTTTTTCGCTGCCAAACTCACGGACGGAAAAAGTCACCGGTGCACCCAAAGTCGGCGACCAAATTTCACCGACACACAAATTTTTCAAAATTTAGTTTTATTTTTTTGTTTATTTCCTAAATTAGCCTCTGCATATATCAACTAGTTCTGAGATTCAGTTTTTTTTTTCCATTAGAAGATTGAGATTGAATTACACGAGCGAAGGAGCTGAGAGATTGAATTACCTGAGCGAATAAGCTGAGAGAGAGAGTTCAAATTTCTAGAATTTCTATATCGATTTCTCAAAGATAATCCGAAATTCAAGCTACGGATTCGTTCGTTTCATTCTACTCTTGATTCTTATTTTGTTTAATCTTGATTCGATTCTAAGTTTTTTTTCTGTAAGATTAGGATCTTTTATTTTAGGTTTTCGAAGCTTATTTTAGATCTGCTAAGCTTGTTTTTAGTTTTGATTTTGATTTTTGTTTGATTTTTAGTTTTTGAATTTGTTACGATCAATGAAGATCTTTTCGATTTAACCTTTTGATGTTTCGATTTCACGTTCGAATGTTGATAAACCAATTTTCGGTTCTGTTATGTTCTAGTCGATTTTGATTTTATTTGATTTCCAGTTGATTTTTGATCTGTTTTCTGTTACATTAATGTAGATATTTTTTATTTTGATTAATATAGATCTCTTTTAATGTTGTTGTTGATTTGATCTTTTAATTTTCAGTCAGAATTTTGTGAATCAATATGCAGGATACATATATTTGATTTGGATTCGTATTGATGTTTTTATGTTACTTGTTTTACTGTTTTTGCAGGGTGAAATCCCCATTGTTAATGCACTAGCTTTCATTACATTAATGACTTCTTAGCTCATCATGTTAATGTCAACACAACTCTAGAGTCTTTGAAGACAATTGTTTTCTAGAAGTGGACTCGTTTATTACCTCATCATATCAGATTTTCCTTTAATGATGGAACAAGTTTGTGCGGGTTGAATCTGATGTTCTACTTCCCTATTTTGTATCTCATTGCCATTGTAATCAGAAGAGTTTGTATATGTATCATGATTCTTATTTGAATAATGTGCATGCTTGTATTACTGATGTTGGTAATATTTTTCTTATTGCATTGCCATATGTGCTGATGAATTTAAAAGAACTACTAAGGAGAGCTCGTGGAACTTCATCAACAAAAGGTATGTGGAGACTTAAACTCATCTATCACTTGGAAAGTATATTTCTACTCTATCTCCTATATTGAGACATAAGTCTTGATTTCTAGCCTATTGTAGATGTCTCGGACTAGGACATAGGTAGTGTAGTTGAGCTTAACTACACTACCTATGTCGAGAGATGAACGTCGAGAGATTTAAGCTCATCTACACTACCTATGTCCTAGTCCGAGACATCTACAATAGGCTAGAAATCAAGACTTATGTCTCAATATAGGAGATAGAGTAGAAATATACTTTCCAAGTGATATATGAGTTTAAGTCTCCACATACCTTTTTTTGATGAAGTTCCACAAGCTCTCCTTAGTAGTTCTTTTAAATTCATCAGCACATATGGCAATGCAATAAGAAAAATATTACCAACATCAGTAATACAAGCATGCACATTATTCAAATAAGAATCATGATACATATACAAACTCTTCTGACCTTTACAATGGCAATGAGATACAAAACATGGAAGTAGAACATCAGATTTAACCCGCACAAACTTGTTCCATCATTAAAGGAAAATCTGATATGATGAGGTAATAAACGAGTCCACTTCTGGAAAAAAATTGTCTTCAAAGACTCTAGAGTTGTGTTGACATCAACAGGATGAGCTAATAAGTCATTGATGTAATAAAAGCTAGTGCACTAACAATGGGGATTTCACCCTGCAAAAACACAAAAACAAGTAATATCAAAAACATCAATACGAATCCAAATCAAATATATGTATCCTGCATATTGATTCACAAAATTCCGACTGAAAATTAAAAGATCAAATCAACAACAACATTAAAAGAGATCTATATTAATCAAAATAAAAAATATCTACATTAATGTAACAGAAAACAGATCAAAAATCAACTGGAAATCAAATAAAATCAAAATCGACTAGAACATAACAGAACCGAAAATTGGTTTATTAACATCCGAACGTGAAATCGAAACATCAAAAGATTAAATCGAAAAGATCTTCATTGATCGTAACAAATTCAAAAACTAAAAATCAAACACAAATCAAAATCAAAACTAAAAACAAGCTTAGCAGATCTAAAATAAGCTTCGAAAACCTAAAATAAAAGATCCTAATCTTACAGAAACAAAAACTTAGAATCGAATCAAGATTAAACAAAATAAGAATCAAGATTAGAATGAAACGAACGAATCCGTAGCTTGAATTTCAGATTATCTTTGAGAAATCGATATAGAAATTCTAGAAATTTGAACTCTCTCTCAGCTTATTCGCTCTGGTAATTCAATCTCTCAGCTCCTTGGCTCCGGTAATTCAATCTCAATCTTCTAACGAAAAAAAAACTGAATCTCAGAACTAGTTGATATATGCAGAGGCTAATTTAGGAAATAAACAAAAAAATAAAACTAAATTTTGAAAAATTTGTGTGTCGGTGAAATTTGGTCGCCGACTTTGGGTGCACCGGTGACTTTTTCCGTCCGTGAGTTTGGCAACGAAAAAATGTGTAAAAATGGGTATGGTGGTAGTTTTCACAAAAAGAAAAAAAGAATAACAATGGAACTTGAAGTTGAAAATATGTAGGCCCAACCAATAATCTCTATGAGCGGGCCTAGTACGAGAGCTTATATAGACCGCTCACATAGCATGTTCAAACCTCGGCATGTTTTTCTTTTTCTGCATTCTCTCGGACTGCCAAGTACCAACCAGGCAACCTAAATTCGGAAGCAAAAAGTTTTCTCTTTCCTCTTATCGATATGGTCAAGGGATAGTCAATGAGATAGTCAAAATAAGTCAACTTAGATTTCTTTTCAGTTTTTTTGATCCGATCTGCTTTGATTTCTTCAATCACTAGTTTAATTCCTTTGTCTTTTTAATCTTTTTTAATGCCTTAATTTTCCTTTTCATCCTTTTCTTTTCCCCTATGTGTCAAATTCTGGTTCTAATTAATCTGTTTCTTCTCGAATGGCAGATTAAAACTCCTTTCTTCTTGTTGCCACGCATGGGTGTAGCAGTAATGTCCTATTACATCTCTGGGTTTCTCCAAAATTGGCAGTTTCAAAGTTGACATTTTATTGCAGTGGTGCATATGTTGATCATCCTTATCTTTTTTTTTCATCTTTATCTGATTTGGAGTCATTATGTTGGTAATATCACCTCTACTTTATGGAATCTTGATCATGATGTTATCCGAAAATTTTCAGATGCTTTGATTCCTGTTCTTATTTGTATGTTATCCAACTACCTTAAACTTTGCGATTCTATTCCCTGTTTGACACCTCCTTCACTTACTGCCTATAAAAACCATTTCAAAGCCTTTGTTCTTCACAACCTTCACTGTTCAATACCTAATTGCATATATTTTCTTCTTATGGCTAGTCCTGGTATGAACAATATCACTCAACAAATAGAGGAGGTTTCCATGAATGAAGAACCTATTATAATAAGAGTAATTATGCATTCTAATACAGCTATTCTGGCTAGAGTTAGAGATAGGAGATTCAGTCTTGCTGGTAAAATTTATGCTCCAGGTGTTATGACTTGGCAAGATGCAGAAAGAGCAGCTAAATTTATTTGGCCTCGCCTGAGAAGACATAATCAATGATTTGTTCAGGTACGTACTTTGGAGCCAAATATTTTTAGTATCAAGTTTAGAGTATCTGAGGATAAGGATGCAATTCTGTTTGGTGGTGCTTGGAATTTTGATGGACATCTGATAGTCTTAAAAGATTGGAATTTAATTACGGATTATCATTTGTTGGATTTCTCAGTCTCTCCTTACTGGTTAGAATATAAATATCTTTTACCTGAATTCACCTATGATGATATTCTGAGAATGATTGGTAATATTGTTGGTGAAGTTAGAGTAGTTGAACCTGATGGCATAAACCCTCCTACATCTTCTAAATATCGTGCTTTAGTTCTTATCAGTGTTAACACCCCTCTTATAACTGGTATTACTGCTGTGAATGCCGCTGGTGTCACTAGGTGGATAGGATTTTTCTATGAGAAACAACCATATCGTCTTTTCCCTGATTGTAAGTTTCCCAATCATGAAGAGATTGACTGTGCAGATATGAATCATACAAGACATGAAATGGAGGAAACTGTTCGAGGTTTTGGTTTTGCTGAACCAATTTTACCACCTCATAGGAATCCACAAGAGGAAGCTCAATTGTTCTTTCAGCATGGGTCTCAACGGCGTAACAGATTAAGACATCCTATTGTTCAAGATCAGCCTCGACCTTTTGACGGTATGCGCATTTCCATTTTCTCAGCTACTGATTCTGATACTGGTGCTTCTTCTTCATATACCAATCGATTCCAGCCTTCAACTTCAGTGATGACAACTTCTACTCTGACAAGTGATGGCGCTAGTTGTAGTGGTACTAAGAAGAGATGTCGTCATGTTCCTGTGTTGGTGATAAATTCAGAACCTCTTTCTGAATCTGCTGAGTTTGATAATGACATGGACACTATTCAAGATGTTGAGACTGCCTCTGTTCATGATGATGACACCAATATTGGCCAGAATGATGTATGGGATATTGTTGCTGCTTATAATGCTCAAAACCACTCTGATGCATGGCAACATGTGATTGTCTTATCTTCTCAATACTTTTTTAATTTCTGGTTGATTTTTCCTCCCTTGTGTTTTCACTTTCTTTATTTTATTTTCTTTATTCTTACTATCATGAAAATTCTTTGTTGGAATTGTCAAGGGATCGGAAATCCCCATACTCGTGACTATCTTCGTTTTTGTTTAAAAAATAATGACCCATATATTTTTTTCTTATGCGAAACTAAAGCTCAGGACAATAATATGAGATTATATCTCTCTCATACTAGGTATCCTAATTATTGGTTTGATCCTTCTATGGGTCTTTCTGGTGGTATTTCTCTTCCTTGGAAACAAGGTATTGATGTGGAAATAATGCACACTACTCCTGATACAATCCATGCCATAGTTCACACTCATGATAACAACTTAGATTTTTTGGTTACCTTCATGTATGGTGTACGAGATACTGTAGGCAATAATAATCAGTGGAAATATTTGATTGATATGCATTCTTCTGTTGATCTTTCGTGGGTGTTATTAGGCGATTTAAACTTCACTATGCATGACTCGAAAACTCATAGCATTAATGCATCTCATCCCCATCATGCTAGACATATTAGGAATTATATTCAGCAAATGGGTCTTATTGATTTGGGTTATTCAGGAGCTGACACTATTTGGTCAAATCATAGAGATGGAGATGCTCATATCTCTATTAGATTAGATAAAGCTTTCGTGAATAGGTGCTGGATAGATAATTATACTAATGCTCATATTCAACATTTAATTCATATTGCTTCAGATCACAACCCTATATTGTTACATATTGTTCCTAGTACTAGAAAACACACTCCTTTTAAGCTTTACAAGTTGTACAGACACTATCAACCGCAGCTGGCAACAACTTAGTGGTTCTCCTTCTTTTCAGCTCTCAAGTAAGTTAAAATTTACTAGATTTCAACTGCATCTGTGGAAAAAAATTCTCTTTTGGGAATATTGAGTGTAAATATTCAGAATCAGCTTCAGAATTGTTATGATGATAATATGCCTTCTTCTCATCCTAAGGTTCGACAGTTAAGTTCTTCTCTTCAACATTGGCTTACTATTCAGAAGGAATTTTTCATGCAAAAAGCAGGTGACAAATTTCTTGAACTAGATAGAAATACTTCGTATTTTCACTCAATGGCTAATTTTAATAAAAGAAGATCCAACATCCAGGCTATTCAAGGGCCTTTAGGTATTTGGTATGATGACCGGAGTAATATTGAGGCTACTTTTCTTAACCATTTTGTGAATATTTCTTCTACTTCTAAGCCACATGTTAGTCAAGATATTTTGCAGTTGTTCACACCTTGCATCATAGAAGATCAGAACTTTGGGCTTACTTGTGTTCCTGATGCTCAAGAAATTAAGGACGTAGTATTTCAAATCAGACCTTGGGCTTTTCCAGGTAATGACGGTTTCCAAGCTGCTTTTTATCAACAATGCTGGGAGATAGTTGGCTCTAAGGTAATCTCCATGGTTCAATATTTTTTTACTTTCAAACATATGCTCAAAGCCATAAATCATACCTATCAAGTTTTGATACCCAAAATTCAAAATCCTCAAACACCGGCTGATTACAGACCAATCAGTTTTTGTAATGTTAGTTATAAAATTATTTCCAAAATTTTGGAGAACCGTCTTGAACCTTTACTGCCTGACATTATATCCCCCACTCAAACTGCCTTTGTTGCAGGCAGGCATATCCATGACAATGTGATTATTGCATAGGAGATTTTGCATAGTATCAAATTTAAGAAGATCAATAAGGCTTTGGTAGGTTTAAACTTAGATAGGTCTAAAGCATTCGACAGGGTTGAATGGTCTTTTTTGCTGTCCATTTTTCGGAAACTAGGAAGATTGGATTTCTTTGATTGATCAGTGTATTTCTACAACGAATATTTCTATTCTTATTAATGGTACTCCTAGTTCATCTTTATCTCCAACTCGTGGCTTACGTCAAGGAGACCTTTTGTCTCCTTATTTATTTTTGTTTATAATGGAAGCTTTTTCTAGACTTTTGCAACATCATGTTGATTCTGGTCTTCTCACTGGTTTAAGAATTAACCAACATTGTCCTCCTATCAATCATCTGTTTTTTGCAGATGATTGTTTGTTATTTTTTCAAGGTACTCCTATTCAGATGAGACATCTTCAAGATCTAATTCAGACTTTTGGACAATCTTTAGGGAAGGTTATTAACATGCAGAAATCAACTTTGTTTTTTGGTAAGCATACTTCAACTGCTCACAAGTCTAGCATTATTAGTATTCTCAATATGAAAGTTATGGGGTTGGGAGAAAAATACTTGGGCATTCCTCTTTTGATGCACAGATCAAGACAGAAAAATTGTCAAGGTATTCTTGATAATATGACTAACAGATTGCAGGGTTGGCATAGTAAAATAGTTAATCAAGCCGGGAGAACTACTCAAGTGAATGCAGTGCTAAGTACAATGGGAATGTATCAAATGCAAATCTTTAAACTGCCAGAAACAACAATTCATCAAATGGACAACATCCAAAGGCGTTACTGGTGGAATAACTTTCACAACAGTCATTCGCAACAATTCATTGCTTGGAAAAAGGTATGTTTACCTAAAAGATTTGGGGGTCTAGGCCTTAAAATTTTATCCAATTATAACTTGGCTCTTCTTGCAAAATTAGCTTGGCAATTATTACACAATCAAGATGCAGTTTGGGAAAAATTATTGAAAGGTAAATACTTTCCCCACAATGATCTGCCATTTTTCGCTCCACCAGCAAACAATAATTCAAGTTGGGTATGGCAAAGTATATGCATTGGTCTTGAGATTATTATTAAAAATGCAAGATGGAAAGTAGGCAAGGGTATTAATATCAATATTTGGACTGCCAATTGGATTCCTTCTATGCAGACTGCAATTCAAGACTGGAGTGATCTAAATACGAGCAATTATCAACGGGTCTCTGAGCTTATTGATCCTCTCACTGAGCAATGGAATATTTTACTTCTTCGACAACTTTTTTCTGCAGATCAGGTGAACTCCATTCTAACCATTCCCTTACAATTAGATCAAGAAGATGAGTTAGTCTGGCCTTTTACAAGTACTGGAATTTTTAAAACTACTTCGGCTTACAAGATGCTTTGTGAAAAGGATTTGAACACTGACAACACAATGGGTTTATCTCAACAATTTTGGTTAGCGTTCTGGAAGTTAAAAGTACCATATGAGTGAAAAAGCCGGGGTCTAACAACACCACCCAATATTTCGCTTAACAATCTGTATGGACTAACTCCGAAATACTTTGCTAGAGAATTAACTAGACAGTCAGACTCAATCTAGATAAAAAGTATCTCAAGGAGTTATTATCTCAATCTCTCGATTTGATCTTTACTCAAGCAAATAGAAATATGCGAGACTTTATCAAAGAGAGATAACTTGGACGGTACCAAAGACCAATGTCCAAGGATCAATCAACTACAATCAACAACCAAAGGTTGGATTAGAGAAGTTGATGATCTTAACGCACAACCTGTATTATTTCAATTATATAAAATATAATGCGGAAAAAAAATAACACAGACACCAGAAGTTTTGTTAACGAGGAAACCGCAAATGCAGAAAAACCCCAGGACCTAGTCCAGATTGAATACACACTGTATTAAGACGCTACAGACACTAGCCTACTGCAAACTAACTTCAGACTGGACTATAGTTGAACCCCAATCAGTCTCCCACCGATCAAAGGTACAGATGTACTCTTACGCCTCTGATCCCAGCAGGATACTGCGCACTTGATTCCCTTAGCTGATCTCACCCACAACCAAGAGTTGCTGCAACCCAAAATCACAGACTTGATAATAAACAGATTTGTCTCACACAGAAAAGTCTATCAAAGGATAAATCTGTCTCCCACAGATAAACCCTAGGTTTTGTTCCGTCTTTTGATATAAAATCAATGTGAACAGGAACCAATTGATAATCCGGTCTTATATTACCGAAGAGCATCCTAGATTAATCAATCACCTCTCTACAATCCTTCCTGACTACACAAGCGGATTGTCGAGGAATCACAAACAGTGAGACGAAGATGTTTGTGACTTCTTTATCTTGCCTATCGGAGAACTCTCACGATCTCAAGTCAATCAATCGATTGTACTCGTACGATAGAAGATGCAAGATCGGATCACACGACTACGATAAAGTAGTATCGGTATGGATTCACAATCCCAATGAAGTCTTTAAGTCGTTAACCTAATTTTAGAGAAGAAAATCAAAGGTTAATGGAGATGGACTCTAGCGGGCGCACTAGTAGCACACAGACGTGTGGGGATTAGTTTTGCACAATACTAGATGTCTCCTTTATATAGCCTTCAAATCAGGGTTTTGCCTTAGTTACAAAGCAATCCTTATTCACCATTATATGAAAACCTGATTTAGATTCAAGCTAATATTTCTCTACCGTTAGATCGAAAACTTAGCTTGTCACACACACTTGGGTAGACGTTTACTGGGTTCGTGAAAACCATGCCCAAACGTGTACTGTATGTTAGTTCAACATAGTAACCCAAAAGGTTAACCATATGAGCATTTCATATTAACCTTGTTCTTCTTCACCATGACTAGTTCAATTGACTCAAATGAACTAGTTAAAGAGTTGTTAAATTGCTATGAGATCTTATGTAACTACACAAGACATAATTGAAACAAAGATGATTCGATTCGATTGAATCGACTCATGAACATTATAGCCACGGTTTGCATAAAGCATTCCTTAGTAATTTAATGTTTCATATTCAGAGCACATCTTTAGATCATAACCTCTTAAGTTCACAATCAAGTTCGCGGACTTAAGTTAATCGGTTGAGTTTTCCAAACTCAGCAGAAATTCTCAGAAAGAGAACTTCCGCCAGTTCGCAGACTGGGTTCGCGGACTGAGTTCACGGACTTAGCACACAAACGAGTTTTGGAAAATCCAGCAGAAATTCTCGGTCGAGAACTTCCGACAGTTCGCGGACTGGGTTCGCGGACTTGGCAAGCCAATTCCACAATCCTCCCTATTTCTCTTTATCAACAAAGTTCGAAAACTTCGGTTCAAGGAATACATGGTTATGTAATCTAAACTCTCATTTCAATCATTGAGACATTCTCAGAGAACGCTATGTAGCCGTTATTCGCAGACCGATTCAAGTCAGAGCAATTCTCAAAGTGATTGAAACTTTTCATGACTTTTGTCAGTAGGTGAAGATAAACTTGATCAAAGCGAAATGCTTTACCAACACACGATTTCGAGATAAAAGATAAGCAATGAATGCTCAGCTCGAAATGTCAAATGTGTATGATTTAGTCTATATAGCATACGACTTTTGTCTCATAAGAAGTAGGAGATAGAAGAGATAGACTTTTGAGTGATATATAAGTTCAAGTCTCCACATACCTTTTTGTTGATGAAGTTCCATGGTTCCTTGTATAGACCTTCGTCGTTGTATGATGAATCTCCATGAAGTCCTTGAGCTCAACTACACTTTTCTATCCTAGTCCGAGACTTAGCTATGTAGGCTAGAAATCAAGACTTATAGTTTTGATCACTAACATTGACAAACATGCTTGAGATAGCAACGCATGCGAGTTCGACCGAGCAGTGCTCTAACAATCTCCCCCTTTTTCAATTTTAGTGACAAAACTATCAATACATATGGATTACAAAAAAGATAAAAAAATGTAGCTTCTTATCCACATGCTTGATCTCCTTGGCATCTTCAAAGCGACTCGAAATCGTCGTCACTTCTAAGTACTCCATGATCCTAAAGGTTGTAAATTCAGCATCACAGTTGTTGAAGATCCGTAGCTATAAGAATGAGAAAACAAAATGCTCTCAATCATTGTTATACAGTGTCATAGTATTATTACACAACATCAAAGTTCAATTGTATCACAACTTTGACAATAACACTATGGTGATATGCATCACTCCCCCTTAGTCAATACATATCTCAACATGAAAACCACTCCCCCTTACATAATGATCCTTAAACCATATGTATTTGTAGTGTGAACTACACATTAATTCTCCCCCTTTTTGTCAAAAAATTGGCTAAGGTACGAAAATTAGTAGGATCCTAATGAAATTTCCACGGAGATACATCATGACCAAAAGGTGTATTAACATACCAACAAATTCAGATGCAATCATAAAGCCGAAGCTAAATGCATTCATCAAGGAGTTAATAAAGATACAAGATAACCCCTAAAAATTCCACAACCGCACTCCCCACAAAGATTTGGCAATTAAGCACAAGTTCAAAATGAACTCTCCCCCATAAAATGTCATCCTCGAAGGAACAACAAAGGCGACCTTACTTTCACAAGAAAAGAAGGATTTCTTCGGGCAAACAAATTACATGAAAAACATGAATTTGAATCCAAAAATATTCAATTGAAATAACCACAAGAGAACCCATGGTTAGTTCAATCGAAAATAAACAACCAAATTAATAAAAAGAAAACCCATGATTAATTCAATTGGAATACACAACCAAATTAACCACAAAAAGTGATCAATTTAATTGGTCATGCTCGACATAAGCGAACTTAAGGAGCAACAACTAAAATAACCAAAAGAGAATGATTAATTTAGTTGATCATGTTTGACATAGGGAACCTTACGGAGAAACAATTAAGTTAATCATAAGAGAATGATCAACTCAGTCGATTATTCTCAACATAAGAATCCTTATGGAACAACACAGTATATGCACAAAAAAGTGGATCGGAGGTCGACCAAATACTGCGGAATAGACAAGGATTCATTCTATCTTTCATCACTATTTGCACAATGACATATAGTAGACTTAATCCTTGTACACAAAAGTTTTATCCTTTCTTTTTATCAAAACATGACATAAAAGGCTTTAACTTTTGTAATGCCAAAAGTTCATTCTATCTTCAATCAATATATTCATATCGACATAATAGAGATAACTTTTGAACAAGTATGAGACAGTCACAGGTTCACGGACGTAAACAATATATCCCATAACAATTTGCAACATATAAAATCATAAAGATTAAAATTGCAAAAATCATCTTCCAAAAAAAATACTTTAGAATTTAAATAAATAAATCTAAAAACAATGAAGATGAAAATCGTTGGACATAGCTATGTGTACTCACAATAATGGCTATTCCAAACCCTAATTATTCTTCTAAAAACACAAAAAGAAGATTTACTAGACATTGAGACCTCTGAAAAATTCTTTATCGTCCCCGAACTCCTTGTCGTCAACATCCATAGGTACATAGGGTTCGTGAAGAAAGGAGTCAATTCCGACAAACCTTCTAGGATGATGATGTCGAACCAGGGCCTTCTGAATTTCAAAAGTTCTCATAACATAATCCTTTATTAGCTGCATATCCTTTCTTGTTTCCTTCAACTCTTCAAGAACATCAGAAAACTTCTGAGAATTTGAAGGAACAACTCTTGGCTTCCTCACATTCCTTCTTTTTATTTTCAAAGTCGGAGGCAACGAAGATTTTTTTTTTTCCTTTATGATTGATGGCTTAACAATCATATTAACATATTTTCCATCAGACACATGATGCTTGGAGTCTCCATACGTGTATGGGTTTGTGAGAGGAAATCACAATTTAAACTCAACAGGAAGTCTTAAGATGAAAAGAGTTTCAGAGAAGGAAAAAGGAATGTATGGTTATGGAACCTTTTAACCACACAGGTGCTTGCACGCTCGATTCAAGACCCTAAAGAGAGTGGAATAGTCGAGAATAACCCTCTTTTGATAAACATGGAGGTTCCTTCCAATATCAATTAGATATGAAAGAATTCCAAATTATACAACAAATATAAGAAAAACAAAACAAAAAGTTTTCTTTTTTTCTTTTTAAGCCTGAGGTGTGCATATTCTTGTCTCTTTTAATCAGGCACATGAGACAAGATGCACAAAAACAACACAATTAAGTTATGTTGTGGTGAACAACAATTTGTCCACCATGGCCCTTTTGAAAGGAATTCATAGATCCTTGTCTATCAAGGTGTTTAGACCATACTCTTTTCTCTAGTCGTCTTGACCTATCTTTGGAAACTAACTTCTTTGAAAAGGATGAAATCTTACATACCTCAGCGGTTTTTTGAACAAGTTTGAGCTTGTTTGCTAGGAAATTTTCTCTTCTTAGAAGTCTCTTGACATGTCTCATCTTGCGTTTATACTTGAAACACTTTGAAAGTTCATGACCCTTGAGTGAAAAATAAGAACGTGTCAATGGATATGCTGATTCAGACTCCCGAGATGTGCAAGCTGCCAGGCAGAGAGTGGAACCTGAAAAATCAGACAGAGTGTTTCCAACAGAAAGGTTACTTTATTATTTCAGATTGGTTGAGTTTCTTTCTGGAAGATTATCAAGATTGATGCATGTATTGCTACAGTTATCAAAATCGATATCTTCACAAAGAAGTGCAACACTTGATTTTTCGTCTTCATTGGAGTCATAATGATCAGATATTTCATCAAGAGTTGCAGCAAGACCTTTGTTTCCAGTGTATTTTCTACGATTTGGACACTCATTTGGAAAATGACCAAAACCTTTACACTTAAAGCACTGTGGCATATCCTCGTCATCAGCCTCGTCAGCATCCCTGTTTTTAGGAGGAACGCGGTTGTGAGGTTTAACTGACGACCTAGGTTTGTCTCTTGAAAACAGTTTACTTATCTTCAATAGAAGATCCCTAAAATGTCTTGTGATCATAGAGACTGATTTGTCAAGATCTTCATATGATGAATCAGTCTCAGAAAGATCATCCTTAGAGACATAAACACTTTTACTTTTGTCAAGTAATTTAGTGTTCTTTTGTGCTTTGAAGGCAACATCCTTTCCGATTTTGGATGTGTGAACATGATCAAAGATCTTTAGCTTTCCAACCAACGTGTTTCTGGAAAGAGCATCAAGGTTATTTCTGTCAACGATGGCATGCTTCTTAGAATCGTATTTAGATGGCAGCGATCTGAGAATTTTCATCATAATGTCCTTTTCAGGAATAGTCTTACCCAATGCAAAAGATGCATTAACAATTTAAGAAACTTTGTGATTAACCTCATCAAATGAATCTTCATCTGCCATATGAAGGTTTTCCCAATCGAAATTAAGGGTTTTGAAGCCTAGCTTCCTTTTCACTGGTAATACCTTTGAATACGGTTTCTAAGATATCCCAAGCATCTTTAGACCTAGTGCATGTAGTCACATGATGCTGAAGTTCTGGGGTAATGGCTAGTATGATGGGATTCAAACCATCGGAGTTTTGCTTTGCAGCAAGTATCTCGGCAGCATTGTATTCACCAATATTCTTTGGAACGTTCACATTCCCTACTGCCACAACGGGAGCATCATAACCATTAACTACATAAACCCATGATTAAAAATCACGCGCTTGAAGAAAGGCACGCATATCAATTTTCCACCATAAGTAATTAGAGCCATCGAAGACTGGTGGTACGTTTATAGAGATAACACCTTTGTCCATATCAGATCGTGATCACTGTCGTATGCGTCAAAAATAATTTTACTTTCCTAAAGTATATGATAAGAAAAAGTTCGTTTCCACAGAGAGGCAATTGTAGTTATTATGTGTTCAATTTCCTAAGTACCCAATTGGGGGGGATTTCTGATTTTTTTAAAAGCAATATGAATTAAATCAAAAGCAAAGTAAATAATATAATGTAATCAATAAGTTGAGAATATTGGTCAAGGAGTTCATCTTCAATCTTAAACATGTGCTTATATACATGATTAGAATTATAATTTAACCTCTTATCATCAAAATCCTAGAGTATCAAGAGAGCAAGATATTCCATTAATTTCCTAAGTTCATCAACACACACATTAGAGTTGCACATGTGAAATCTACCTAAAGAATAACCTAACGCCTTGCGCTAATGAAGTTCAATTCCTATGAGCATTAAGTTTCAGAAATAGGCTAATCAATGCAATTGTCATACATTGCGCATGACAATTCGGACAATGGTCAAACTCTACATATGATGACGAGAGTGTATCACTACAAACCGTAATCATGTCATGCTACTTGTATTCAGGGTTATCGCTCGATGAGAAACCCTAAAATAGCTATGGACAAGGATGCAAGTTCAATTAATTGGCCACTTAACTAAACAAACATCTAAATCCTATCACAATACATCAATCATGTGACTATAAAAACAGTAGAGATTTGAACGATAATCAAGAGAGAAAACTAATGCATTAATCAAGCACAAGTTTTAGAAATAAGACTACATCCTTAACCAATAATATTAATTTATCTACTCATAGCTATGGAGTTCATCATAATCAATAATCAAATAAAGAAGATGAAAAATAAATACGATAGCAAACCCTAGTTGCAGCTATCTCCAAGAGCTCCAAGTAGAAAACGTGATAATTCATTTGTAGAAAGACTTCTCTTTTATAGCTCCTCTTGTTCCAAAATTAGGTCTAGTCTTCAAAGGTCCAATAGTTAGAAGTCCACAAAGCCCAAGTATGAGAAAACCCATGTAGAAAATATTCCCCAAAAGTTATCGCCGGAAAACTGGTTCCAACGCCGGAAGTTATCCGGAGAATAGTTCAGGCGACCTGCAAAGTCAAACCGGCTGTGAGGGCAAAAGATGAGCTCGCTACGTTGCGCAAGATTAAGAGCTGAAGTATCCTACTATAATACAGCCTACTACACAATGTACACCCAACCACTTAGTCTTAGCCTATCTAGTCATCCCTAGGGGCGTATATGTAATTTAATGTAAACACCTACCCTATAAAATAGAAAGAGGAATAGGTTAGAAGGGATGGTATGTTAGCTAAGGCTAGCCCCCTCTCTCTCTGATGGCCTCCATAGGTCTTCTTCTTCTTCCTTAGAGCTCCATGAGAGCCTCTCCAATGGAGATCTTGTAAACACCTCACAACATAGTGAAATCCGTGGATGTAGGTCACAATTGACCGAACCATGTAAAAAGATATGTATCCCTTTACATTTTTGCACTTTATCTTCTTTTATGCGTGTTAATGTATGTTTTGATGGTTAAGATCATCATGGGTGTGGGCATCAGAAAAGATGCAACTACATTTTGGCGCTAGAAACAGGGACTAGAATGATGGATTTATCCAACCTAGTCCCTTAGAAGACCAATACTTCACTACCAGCAAGTTCTGTAAGAGATCCAGTGAAGATCCAGTTGAAATAAGTGTTTTACGGGCATTTTTGTCAAAGATCGAGAAGTTTCAGACAACAAGGTGTCTCGTCCGGTCCAAACAAAGCTTAAGCAAAAGAAAGAGAAAGAGAAAGAGGCGTGAAAACCAGAGGCTGTAACGGAGAAGATGAAGAAAACTTCTTCAAGCACTGCAATCAGCAGAATCATCGTCAACAATCGATTGAGAATCGAAAATTCTTTTCCTATCTCTCTTCCATTGTTCTTTTTTTTCTTCAGATCTATAAGTTTTGAGAAAAGTATCTCTGAGAAATTTCAATATGCTTTCATGAAAATCTGAAAATTTCTTTCAAAGTCTTCATTGAAAACAAGTTTTGATTGTAGATCCATAGTAAACAAACCTTGTTCTACAAACCCATTAAGGGATTTTCTCTAAAGATTACAAAAATAGGGATTTCTAGCCTGATTTAGTTTTCCCTTGTGAATGAATTCAATGAGCTGTTGATGATATATCTCGTTCTTCATACGATTTAATAACCCAAACGATTTGATGATTGCAGTTGTACCACGAAGATGGAAGAAGCTGAACGAGTAAGATTGGAGCAGCAACAACATCTCAGAAACATAGGTCATCATCAACATCGCCATCATCTCGAGACCAAATCGTGGTGATACCTCTGATCCAATCGGACATACTATCTCGTACATCTCAGACAAAGCATCAAACTCGGACGAGAACCAATATCAGATAAAACAATCAACATGAATATGAACTCGGCTGCCATCAACAACTTTGCCTGATTTAGGGCCATTTGTCTTCAATCTCTTCTCATTCTATTTCTCACAGCAATTCCTAAACGAATTTATTCCACATTATGATTACTCACTGAATTGACTTGTTGCTACAACAAGATGATAATCGGGATAAAATATCTTCACCAGCAGCGTGACCAATTCGAGGAGTTACCTCGTATAGCTTAACTCGGAGCAACCAGTCTACACAACTCAATCTAGAGCATTCATCTCGGATAGTAAAGCAACAGACAGACGTCAGAACGAAGACCAGTCATCTCGTACAGTTCAGTCAAGGGAATCAATCTCGGACGGAAAACGATAATAGAATCCAATCGGACGAACCATACTCGTATTGGCAGCACTGCTCAACTCAGAGCCGCAACCTCAGATCGAAAAGATACCTCCTATTTTCTCGTGAAGAAACAACCAGCACGAGGGGATCCGGTCAGAGCAAGATCTCGTACTCACCAATATCGGACGAGAAATCAACAAGACAACCAGAGCATGAACTCGGATGTCCCACTATTTTAGCCTGATTTTGGGCCTTTTCCTCACTCTCACTTCGTGCTGTCTTGCATATAAATTGTTAAACGAAATCAACAGATAATGTGATTACTAATCTAGTTGGCTTGTTGCTGCAGAAAAACGATGGTAGTCGAAATCACATCGGAATCACCAGCTCGTGCTCAACTCGTGGAGCCTATTAGAGCTCGGACTCATCAATCCATCTCTGAGCACCAATCTCAGACAAGCAATTAGCAGAACAACCAGCACGATGGGATTCATTCAGAGCATGATCTCGGACTGACCAGTTGATCGGTCTAGAAGCACGAACTCGGATCGTACTGGGTTCGGACGAGGAGCATCAACTCAGACTTTTCACACGACCAAAACTCGGATAACACTCTATCACACAACTATTTCTGAATTACTTTTCTAATTGCATACATGAGATGCTAGATTAGTTTTAGCTAAACGTTCCATATTCAAAAAATGATTGATATTTTGAATATAGAGAAATTTAATACATTTCATGACCAACAGGTGCATGATGAAATGCTCTACGGAGGGGCTATGGTATGGATTCAGTCTCGGACGAACAACCATAGCTCAATATATTTCGGACTTACCAAGTCATTGGTCAAGAAGCACGAACTATGATCGAACGAGGTTATCGGATGCGAGCACGATCTACTCGGATTCACATGATGTTCAAACAGAGCATGATCTCGGACTACCCAAGTGAATGGAGTACAAACTCGGACTCAACAGTCCCTCTCCGAGCACCAAATTGGATAGCATTCCTCTCTTACCTTATCTCTTGATTTCTTTTAAATAGCTAGATGCTTTATATGCCTAAATGCTTTGAATCAAGAGAAATTTGATACATTTCATGACCAAAAAGTACATGATAACATACTATACATCAGGACTCTTTTATAGCGTCTGTTTCAGATGGTCATTTCAAGACCAATAATCTTATGCTGTCGAAAACATTCATCTCGGGTCATCCACGACGATGTATCCGTACTCACCAAGCTCACCGCTAGAGCTACAAAGCCAAACAGGAGAAATTCTTATCTCTTTATCTTTGAAATCTATTATTTGCATATCTCTAAAGTAGACAAATGCAATCTATCAAGCTCACAAGCTACAATAGAATCTACTATAACATGATATATTATTTTTAACTTCTTCAATTAACCTTTGATGGAAATACACAGGGGTTGGTATAAGTCTCCAATAAAAAGAAACGAGGGACACAATCCAATAAGCAACTATCTAGCTTAACAGCAGGCTAAGGAATTTGAGAGGCAAAACACAACCTCATGACAAAGGCTACAAAGCTAAAGGACAATACGCTCTCCTACCATTCTTGCCAGTCTAAGGACAAACATGACAGTTTCTAACTCATATATTGAATATATAAATGCCTAACCAAGGCAAAATTTTGCTTAAGAGCAAGCTAAGAAAATAGCTAGTTGCAAAGACTCAGGCCGATATACGTATCGCACTGGTACATCCAGAATTAAGTGCCGCAATCTAGCGTGCCTGCTCCACAACGAGCATCACATTAAATGATACTGCGACACCTTATCGCATGAAACTGAACATAAATTGTTTACTTAAAGTAAATGCTTTAAAATTATTAAATGTTTTTAACATTATGATGTATTAACATTTCATGTTTTGCAGCAAATCTCCATTATGGTTGGAGAATTCAGCTAAGTCGGATTAATTATCCGCATAAAGAAAAAGTCGGATTAGACGTAATCCGCATAAAGGCACGCGTATCATGCATTAGGAACTATCATTGTTCTAGATAAAGTTAGAGTCAGATTAGTTGAAATCTGCATAAAGGCATGCTTATCATGCACTAAGGTTAGAGTCGGATTAGTCGTAATCCGCAATAAAGCTATTATTGTGTTTCTGTCTTCTTGCAGGTACACTTGATGTATGTATGGTACATCTGCTAGTTATATATATGTGTTTTCCTACAGAGTTAAATGGTGTATCATACATACATCCTCTTATTGTTTTATATGTATGTGTTTGCTTGCAGGTACATTTGATGAATGTTGAATGAATGTGATATAAATATCTTCCTCTTGTCATATCTGTGTTTTCCTGCAGGGTAACTTAGTGTTCTTAATATGAAATTTTTCCATCACCGATGGTAATTGGGGCATGATCCCCATCCGAGAAAACATCTTCTCGAGATGGTAATTGGGGAACAATCCCCATCCGAGAAAACATCTTCTCGAGACCATTACGAATGGTATCTGGGTAAACCAAACCCTCGTGCGAGAAAATATCTTCTCAAAACCATCACGAGGATAATCGGGCCATGAGCCCCATACGAGAAAACCTATTCTCAATGCCATATGATTTATTTCCATGTGATTGTTTTATTCATTATTTGGATTTGTTGAATGCATGAATTATATATGTTGTTTGCAGGTTCACTCACTTAGTATTGTTCCATCACGAATGGTAATAAGGATACTAGTCCTACGCGAGGAAACATCTCCTCAGGACCATCACGAATGGTAACAGGGGCATGACCCCTATGCGAGGAAACATCTCCTCAAGACCATCACGAATGGTAAGGTGCTAGCCACACCATTCCATCCTCAAACAAGATGATGCAAGCAATGCTCAAGCTACCCGAGACTGACACATTGACCTAGGGTAATGCCATCTCGACCACGAGTCAGATGATGTCTTGTACTTCAGGAGGTACCCTATAGTTGAGTCACTTTAGGATGAAGTGTGAATCAACTATCAGAGGTATCGCCCTCACTCTAGTTAGCACCACGAACCGACTATGGAGCAGAAGCCTTCCCAAAGAGAAGCACTATACATAATTTACGAATATATGTCAAATAGAGGCATATATTCGGCAGCAGAAGGATCCTTGAAATCCTCTTGACTTGTATTTTAAGAGGTTATACAGCCAAATAGGAAGTTGATCACTTCTCGGACTTATAGCCCATAACTTGTCCAAGGACGGAAGGGATACCACTATGGTATGACCCTCATATAAAATCGCACAAAGTGCAACAGTAAAATTGTATCAAGGTTCAGTTACAATTATTTCATTATGATTTTGATTTTGCTTCATTACTAATTTATCTCAATTTGATTTATGTAGGTGCAAGCTACAGGCAATAGCATCGTAACTGTTATATTCAGAAAATGGAGTTAGGGGTAAACCTTGACTTTGGCTTTCAAAATCTATAAGCTCTTAAGCTTACAAAAACCAAAGGGGGCAGTATATACCCTCGATACTTTCATATTGAGGCAATCTGTAAGTCCTCGGGCAGGACTTCGGATTACGATCCGAAGGAATTTAGAGTTCCCACAGACATAAGCCTCCAATTGGAGCACGAAGTAAGACCTCAGACTCCACTCCGAAGGAATTCAACAAAATATTACGTCCACACGATTTGAGGCAAACAGTAAGTCCTCGGGGCAAGCCTTCGGACTACCATCCGAAGACATTTTGAGTCCCCACAGATATGAGCATCCGATATATCTCGGAACTAAAACAAGACCTCGGACCACCATCCGAAGGCATCTGATAAATCTTATAGCAGCACGATTTGAGGCATTTATTAAGCCCTCAGAGCATGACCTCAGACTGCAATGTCAAAGTCGTTTGGCAGACCCCACAACGATGAATTACACACAACGCTTTTCACACTCAGAGCATATCTGTTGAATTGTACCCATAAAGATGAGTCCTCATCTCTCGGATCAAGGAGCAAGCTACAGATGCAAAGGCAATCAGCCAAATTTTGAAGAAAGATAAGTATCACCTTCATTAAGGAGCTATCTTACTGTGCATCCCACTAAAATTCTTCTCACATAATGCTTAATAGATTTTTATATAACTTAAATAGATCGCATATGCCTGAATACAAATTATTCATACCGTAAGCATGCTTAATGATATCAAATATCTTATTTGTCTATGCAAATGCAAGACTTTGAACTGTTCTTATCTCTTACAATTGTAGTACTTTATTACTATAATGTCTGTGCTTATGAAGAAAAGTAAATCTTAAACTTATATTGCTGCAATATAGCAATTACTACTATCTCTTGAGCAACAGGTACCCATGATGGTCCCGAGAAGCACTACACGACAAGTCGTCAAGAACCGATGCTAACCAATCCAAAAGAAGCTGGAGCACAAACCTCCAAGGAACAACCACAACGATCACGAACACATGGACTGCCTCAGAACTTCACACAAGAACATGGGTAAGTATTAATACTTTAAAAGCTGGTTATATTCTTCTGCGAAGTTCCTTCAGCAACAACAAAGGGCCACGAAGCTCGGTACTACACACCACCAACTGAAGTCATGAACCAACTACAGCAAAGAATCAAAGACCAATAATTAAGAGCGACCTCGCACTGTTACTCGGAGTCGCAACTCGCACAACTACATCGTGTAGCACAGATCACGGATCATGAAGCACAAGCATCGCAACAACCAACTCGGGAAACCCCAACCAAACACTCTACAGAAAGTAAAGTCTAACTACAAGCCAGATCATAACCAAGAATGTTCAGAAATCTCGCTCAGCCACTCATCTCGTCCTCAAAGCCATACCAATGATGATTTGCTTAAGGATTATTGTTCCAACAACCCTCAACCAAAGGAGCAAAATATGAGGGCAAAAGATGAGCTCACTACGTGGCGCAAGATTAAGAGCCGAAGTATCCTACTATAATACAACCTACTACACAATGTACACCTAACCACTTAGTCTTAGCCTATCTAGTCAACCCTAGGGGCGTATATGTAATTTAATGTAAACACCTACCCTATAAAATAGAAAGAGGAATAAGTTAGAAGGGATGGTCTGTTAGCTAAGGCTAGCCCCCTCTCTCTGATGTCCTCCATAGGTCTTCTTCTTCTTCCTTAGAGCTCCATGAGAGCCTCTCCAATGGAGATCTTGTAAACACCTCACAACATAGTGAAATCCGTGGATGTAGGTCACAATTGACCGAACCACGTAAAAAGATCCACCCCCCTTTACATTTCTGCACTTTATCTTCTTTTATGTGTGTTAATGTATGTTTTGATGGTTCAGATCATCATGGGTGTAGGCATCAGAAAAGATGCAACTATACCGGCCACCAATCAATGATCAAACTCGGTCAGATCAACTGAGTTAACTCCGAATCGGTCCAGTGATGTCATCAGGTGAGTCAGAGTCTTGAGTCAGGTCTGTCTGGATGTTTGGGCTAAATGGCCTTGGCCTAGGCCATTTGCACAGCTGTTGTAGGCCATAACCCTCCAACTACAACTGTACCTCTATAACCCAGCTACTGCAACTGCATAATTTGTGTCTTCTGCAGCTTCAAATCCCATCTGTGATCATTCAGACTGCACCTGAACCATCCAGTTCAACACCAGTCCATCCTTAAACCTAACCCTGTAATCTCATCCACTGCTGTAGGATCAGAATCTCGCAACGACAATATTTCAGCGAAATTATCAACAATACAATACAATAGCGTCGCAGAATAATTTCAGGAAGAATATAATAAATGACGTCACCTAAGATCACGAGAAAGATGTGATAGTCCTGCGAAAATTAGAGAGCTTGCGAAATTAATATTTGTAAGGTTGCGAGAATGTCGCAAATCATACCCGAAAATAAAGGATAGATTAGCTGTCACCCACTATGTATTTCCCTATAAATAGTCGTTCAAGTTGTAAAGAGAAGAGAGAGATATTTTTTGAGTAAGAAACAAGTAAATAGGAGAGAGAAAGTCTAGAGCAGAGATCATTCTTGATTTATTTATCTTTTCTTGTAAGAATATTCAAAGATTGATTAATAAAATTAAGAGTATAAACCTAAAATGAGTTGATTAATAATGAAATCATATGAGGGGTGTAGTGTGGGATTTCCTGTAACTACATAATGACGCTAGAAACAGGGACTGAAGATCGAAAGTTGAAGATTGTTGTTGAGAATATTCAAATCAAGAAAGTGATTAAATAAATCAGTGAATCAGTTAGAAGAAAGATGAATAGAATTAATGAAGATGACAAAAGATTGGAGTGTAATATGATAACAAAAACGATGATTAATGAATTCCATGAAAACATCAAAGGAAGAATACATAAACGAAATTTTGAAGGAAGGAAAATTATGGCGGTAGAAAAGACATCACCCTTGAAAGACTGGGAAAAGCAAAAAATTACATTCATGGCGGCAGAAATACCAAAAGAAAATTTGAATCACACATCTCTGTTGGTTATCACAGTGCCTATTACGCGAAAAGAGAAGGAGACAACGACAAAATCCACAGGAGAATGGATATTGAACAGAACTTTAATCGATACAGGAAGTTCAGTGGATATAATATTTTATCACGCATTCCGGAGAATGAGATTTAAAGATGAAGAAATGTCCAGTTCAACATATTTTTTTCACGGCTTTGGAAAATCCACAACAAAACCTAAAGGAGAGATAGTGGTACGAATTCCACTTGGAGAAATCGAAACACATGTAACGTTGTGCGTGGTGGATATGGAATCCTCATATAATATGTTATTAGGAAGACCATGGATACATGCGATAAAAGTTGTGGTATCAACGTTGCATCAATGTATTAAATCCCCACACCAAATGGAATAGGTGAAATCAGGGGAGATGTTGACAATGCGAAATTATGTCATCAGATTGAAGTAAAGCATTATGAAGGACAAGCAAAAAAGAAACAATTTCGCAGAAAGTTGGCAAAGGAAGCAAAGAAAGAAGAAGAATTTAAAGTATATATGATAAGGGCAAAAGAAGGCAAAGGAATACCCAGCGAAATTTCGGAAGAAGGAGAAGGACCTATGAAAACAATAAAAGAACCAACACCAATGGGAGAACCTAAACCCAGTTACACTGCCGCAGAACCAACAAAAGAAATAAACGTTGGGACTATAGAGGAACCTCTAATATTGAGAATTTGAACCAAAATGGATATAGAAGAAGAGGAAAGAACTGTTAACTTGTTGCGAGAATATAAAGATGTTTTCGCAGGAAGCATGGATGAGATACCGGGAATAGATCCATCAATTGCATGCCACAATTTGGAGATTAACAAAAATGTGAGACCATTTAAACAGAGAATAAGAAAAATTGCAACAACTTACCATTCCCAAACGGAAGAAGAACTACAGAAAATGCTTGAGGCGGGAATCATAAGAGAAGCTAAATACCCAGAATGGATAGCGAATATGGTCATTGTCCCAAAGAAAAACAAAGGAATCAGGATTTGCATAGATTTCACTGATTTAAACAAAGCTTGCCCCAAAGACGGTTTTCCGTTACCAGATATTCCTCAAATGGTGGAATCTGCAGCGGGAAATGATAGGGTATCATCTTTAGATGGATACAAAGGATATAAAGGGTATCATCTTTAGATGGATACAAAGGATACAAATGAACAATAGTTTCTCGATCTTTAGACAATATCGTCTTCTCGTTCTTCCATGTCCTTCTCAGATTCAGGAGTCAGCAAACCCCCATCAATCTTCTTACAAACTCCATGTTCTTCTGAATTCCTCTATTTCATCTCAAAATTTCTTGATTTCTCTGAGTTTTAGATGCCGCCATTGGTTTCGGGTAGAGATGAATAAAAGCTAATGATAAGAGAGTATGATTACTCTCTGAATTTTAGGGTTGTGTAGTAGGTGAACTGGATACAACCACCCTGGTGAGGTAGATAAAGGGTATCCAGAATGATTCTAAGCACCCATAAATAACTTTTTATTGACTTGGATCGACTCCCATGTCACTTTTCTGTGAAATGATGATTCTGCACTTTATGCTCCCAATTGAGCGCTTTCTTTTCTTCTAATTCTTGCACCCACAACATACATTGCTTACTTCTCAGATTCACTTCTTCTCTTCAATTTCAATTTATCACGAAAGCTGCCATGCTTTTCAGACAATAATTTGCATCACTAAAGTTGACATGCTTTTCAGACAGATATGAAGAAATAAAAGAAAATAGTGAGAAATAATCCTCCTCCAAGAGAAGTTGTACATGAGATGAGACTTTTGCGTTGTTTCTTCTTCTTTTGTTCCAAATGTCTAAAGTACCTAAACACTCAAAAGCGAACATAAGATACATAATTTACAAGAAAACTAAGCAAAGAAAGCATAAACACTAGATAAATATCAAGGTGTTTTAGACACCTATCAAATCGCTACAAACACAAACTTATGAGGTCTTTAATGTGTTTTCCTTCTCTGATACCAATTGAAAATGCGGGGGTCTAACAACCACACCCAACAATTCGTTTGGAAATCTGAGAGGACTTACTCCAATACCTTTCAAGAGAATCAACTAGACAGCCAGACTCAATCTATATTAAAGTATATCAAAGAGTTTAATATTTATAACTCTTAAGTCAATCCGCAATCAGCAAATAGAAATCTGCGAACCTGATTGAATATAAGAGGAGTTACTTGAACGGTACCAAAGACCAATGTTCAAGTGTCAATCAATGTAAATCAACAACCAAAGGTTGGATATTATAATTGATTGATCTTAACGCACAACCTGTGATATTTCAATTATATAACAAAATATAATGCAGAAAATAAATAACACAGACATCAGAATTTTGTTAACGAGGAAACCGCAAATGCAGAAAAACCCGGGACCTAGTCCAGATTGAACACCACACTGTATTAAGCCGCTACAGACACTAGCCTACTACCAATTAACTTCGGAATGGACTGTAGTTGAACCCTAATCAATCTCACACTGATTCAAGGTACAGTTGCGCTCCTTACGTCTCTGATCCCAGCAGGATACTACGCACTTGATTCCCTTAGATGATCTCACCCACAACTAAGAGTTGCTACGACCCGAAGTCGAAGACTTGATAAACAAATCTGTCTCACACAGGAAAGTCTATAGGATTGAATAAATCTGTCTCCCACAGAAATATCCAAGAGTTTTTGTTCCATCTTTTGATAAATCAAGGTAAACAGGAACCAATTGATAAACCGGACTTATATTCCCGAAGAGCAGCCTAGTATTATCAATCACCTCACAATAAACTTAATCGACTAGCGAAACAAGTTATTTTGGAATCACAAACGATGAGACGAAGTTTGTTTGTGAATACTTTTCTATCTTGCCTATCGGAGATATAAAATCTCGAGCCAATTATTTAAATTGCACTCAACACGATAGAAACAACAAGATCATATCACGCAACTACAAAGATAATAGTTGGGTCTGGCTTTACAATCCCAATGAAGTCTTCAAGTCGTTAACCTACGGGGTCTTGAGAAGAAATCTAAGGTTAAAGGAGAATCGACTCTAGTTATGCAACTAGTAACACACAGGAGGTGTGGGGATTACCTTTCCCAGTTGCTAGAGTTCTTCTTTATATAGTTTTCAAATCAGGGTTTGCAATCCAAGTTACCTTGGTAACAAAGCATTCAATAATCACCGTTAGATGAAAAACCTGATTCAACCAAGCTAATATCTTTCAACTTTTAGATCGAACTTAGCTTGTTACACACAAATGAAATGTACCCTCATTTAGGTTTATGTAATCGTACCTAAACGTGTACACCATATTGGTTCACAAATAGTTAACCGAGGTTAGCCATTTGATTACTCTCATATCAACCTTATTCATCTTAACCATAACTAGTTCAAATGACTCAAATGAAACTAGTTAAGAGTTGTTCAATTGTTTAAAAAACACAATTGAAATCAAATCGGTTTGATTCACTTGAATCAATCATGAACATTATAGCCACGGTTTTCAAAGATTGCATTCCTTATGATTTAAATTTTTAAGTCCATGAACTGACCGAATTGACAAAGTAACCAGCTTACGTATGCGTACTTAAGCAACCAGATTTGAGTTTGTTAAGTTTCCAAAGTCAGCAGAAATTTACGAGTACGCACACTTAAGGTGACTAGTTAAGAGTTTTGCCAAAACCAAACTCAGCAGAAATTCTCGGTTCAAGAACTTCCGCCAGTATGCGTATGTGTACGCATAATTAACCTGTCTCCTTCACCAATTTCGTATACACACATATGCATACTCTTGGCTCTGGTTTTTGGACTTATACATTAATGTGCGAACACACTATATATGCTTATATCCAAAGATGGTAACATCATCAACTCTTTATTTCAATCATTGAAACATTCTTCTATAATGACAATAGCCGTTTTTCACACACTGTTAGCATCAAAGCAATTTTCCAGATATTGAAATAATCAATGTCAAAACTTTCCAAGCCTACATCAAGTGATTGCATCACACAAACCATGTAAGATGTTACTCGGAAATTTTATCATGATATAAGATGAACTTGGTCGAAGCGAAAGCTTACCAATACATATTTCGAGAAATATGTAAGCGAGATATACTCAGCTCGAAATCTCAAATGTGTATAGAGAAAACTATATCATAACACGACTTAGGTCTCAATATAGGAGATAGTACAAATAGACTTTCCAAGTGATAGATAAGTTCAAGTCTCCACATACCTTTTGTCGAAGAAGTTCCACAAGCTCCCCTTAGTAGTTCTTCGTCTTCAAGAGATGAACGTCGAGAGATTTAAGCTCAAGTACACTATTTATGTCCTAGTCCGAGACATCTACAAGTAGACTAGAAATCAAGACTTATAGTTTTGATCACTAACATTGACAAACATGCTTGAGATAGCAACACGTGCGAGTTCGACCGAGCAATGCTCTAACAAACCCTACTAAGAATAACCTTAGTATAAACTGGAAAGTCTTCTGGAAATATAAGCTACCACCTAGGATATAACATTTTATGTGGAAATGCCTTTATAATTGTATGCTTGTGAAAGAAAGGTTAGATTGGTAGCCTAGGTTCTCCAGACATGATACAAGTTGTGTAATGTGTGGTGATAATGTTGAAACTTTGTATCATATGTTAGTAGACTGTGTTGTTGCTAGAAGAATCTAGGCAGGTGTTAACATCCAAATTCATGATAATTTTGGCAACCAAAACTTTCATGATTGGTTGTGTGGTGCTTTTGGTATACAAGATTCTAATTTGCAGGTTGAAAGTAAATAATTGAAACAATAGGTTGTACCATGTGGAACATATGGAAATCCAAGTGCTCTAAACTATTTGATAATGTGCAGGTTAATGAAGCTTCCATATATGAACTGTTAAGTCTGAATTAAGTAGCTGACCTCCTCAAATGTCACAACTTTAGATGTAATAGTGTCAGCACTGTAGAAGTACCAAGATGGAAATGTTCTGAACATTCAATAGAAAGATTATTATTATTTTTATGCATATAATATTGTGAATACAGGTTGTTCTATAATTGGACTAATATGTAGATCAAATGCAGGTGAATGCAATGGAATGCGAGGGAGGACAATAAGGGCTTTAGATCCAGAACAAGCTGAATCAAAGGGAACTAGTAGAATATGTGATGTGGGCAAAGAAGATGGGCAAAAGAATAAATCACTAATAAAGGTATTGGGTTAACGTAATAAATGCTTTAAATGGAAATAATTTAGCTGTCAGATGGACTACGTTTAATCTGATTAATTTGGCCCTTCAAAAAATCAGGAAAATACACGACTGCTTCAGGATACAAATGCCTAACAGACATTTCATACCAATTGTAGCACAACCCACCACCCCCTCCAACCAACTTCCTATGAACGCTCCCCTGTCCACCAAAAGTACAGATTTTCTTGTGGAAAGCACTTAACAAGGGTTTACCACCCTCCAACTACTCAATCACATCCGCCTCGCCAACTCCAATCTTTGCCCCCAATGCAATTCTGACCCCGAAAATCCAAAGCATATCCTTCTACATTGTCTGATCTTTATGGATTCGTGGAACCTACTACTTCCCCGGATATCCACTCCGCAGAGCACCCACCAAGGAATACCCACTTCAATAAACCCATATACATCTATATCCATACTTCTTCAGGCTAAAATCGGTAACGAAACCACCGCCATATTATGTTTTCTCTTATGGCCCCTTTGG
Organism: Papaver somniferum; assembly: GCF_003573695.1. Classification (NCBI taxonomy): domain Eukaryota; kingdom Viridiplantae; phylum Streptophyta; class Magnoliopsida; order Ranunculales; family Papaveraceae; genus Papaver; species Papaver somniferum. The sequence continues at coordinate 88,031,630 of NC_039358.1, forward strand.
CTAGCTAGAAATGACGTCGTATACAACCAAAAGCAAACAAACCCAACAAATATACTCCAAATGGCTACCCTCCTACAACAGTAATACACCTGGGCTCAACAGAACCTCCCACCGGTACTACCAGGAATGCAATCTTCTACAAACGTTGCGCATCAGATTCCCAAGTCAATCACAATTTTAGTAGGATGGAGTAAACCACACCCAGACTGGATCAAAATCAACACAACATCTAGAGGACATCCAGGACTGGCAGGAGCGGGAATTATTTTCCGAAATGAAACTGCTATCACAATCTTAGCAATTGCACAACCACTAGGGATAACAACAACGCTCACTGCGGAAACTTGGGCCATGCTCATAGCTTCAAGAACAACTACAAATCAAGAATGACCAAAGGTGCAATTCGAAACGGACTCGGAAAATCTTCTAAGGTTTTTAACCTCGACACCAAAACCACCTTGGTACTTAAACAATATGATAGAAGAAATCAAACTTATATTGGCCCAAATTCCGCGTTGCACCATAAACCATATTTACAGGGAAGGAAATCAGGCGACGGACGAGTTAGCAAACAAAGCAGCAGATGACAGCACAACGGGAAATCTATCCACAACAACTTGGGACCACAAAACACCATCGTGTATTGGTCCTATTGTAATGGCAGACTCTATGGGTACAATGTACCCTCGTGTTATTTCTTCCTAACTTTAATACAATTTCATGCTTCAACAAAAAAAAAGTTTAATCTGATTTTCGATGCACTTGTTGTTTTAAGAGAGTTTGATTTCTGGTGTTGCTCTCATATTTATAGAGATGCAAACCCTATTGCACACTCAATTGCGGAATATGCGAAGTCTAAAACTATTAGTTTTAGTTTAGTAGAAAATAGTCCTGTTTGGGTTTTAATTTTAATCAAACATGATAATCTCATCATATTCAATATATTTCCTTTCCTATTAAAAAAATAACGCGCGCGTTACAACCCCAAGGCTGTCAACATCGATGTAAGAAAGGCCCAACAAAACAAATGATATAAAAAAATCCCAAAATACTCGAACTGTCTGAAACGCCCCTTGTTTTTTCAGCTTTCCCAACTCATTTCATCGATTCCATCGTTATCTTCTTCTGGTTCTCTTTCCTTGTCTTTGAAACATAAGAAAAAAAATCAGATTTATCTTCATCCGTAGCGAAAATCATCCTCCGATTTTTGATTTTCCCTTCTTCTCTTCTTCAATGCTTACTTACTTCAACCAATGAAACTAATTCTGACATAAATCTTCTTAATTTTCTGACCTAAATCCTCTCAAACAACAAAATGGTGAAGAAGCAAACTCAACAGGAGAAAAAAAAGAGATGAAAAGTTAAAGAAAACAGAGAAAAAAACTCTAAAAGGTAAGAATCGTACCAACTCTGTGGTGATGGCGTTGATGGTGTTAATTTTTTTGGTCTTTTTTTGATGAAATCAACATGAGCGTAGCCATTAATTAGGTTGATGCTTCATTTTTTTTTTCAATTGAATGTGAAACAAAGATTATTAGGTTTAATCTTTCTTGATTTTTTGGGTTTTTTGCTAGGTCTAGGTTTAATCTGCTAAGCTGATCAGTGTCACTCCATTAATTAGGCTTAGGTTTCATTTTTTTTCAACTGAATGTGAAACCGTTCAATTTTATGAAATTTTGTTGGTGTTTTATTTCTTGTTTTTGTGATGAAACCAAATTTGGTTTCATCATTTCCACTTGTGGTTTACATATGCTCGACCATTTTCTGTTGGTGTGTTATATTGTTTCAATTTTTTGATGAAACCATATTTGGTTCCACCATCTCCACTTATGGTTCCATATTTACGCTGGGTATGTTTTCTGTTGGGTGTGTTTACTTGATGTTTGCTTGATGTAACCAGATTTGGTTTCACCATTTTAAGTTATGGTTTCATCATTTTTCAGTTATGGTTTCATCATTTTGTTGGTGCTTATGGTTTACTTTTAGTTTCACAACAGGGAAAAAAATAGAAACAAATCCATATAGGTTCTCATTGCATCATTTGTGCGCAGAAGCATTTGCAATAAAGTCTTTGATACAAAAGAAGGGACATATGTAGACTATTTTTTTCATCTTCATTTTAGCGCTTTTTCAAATCTTTCTATGAAAATCTATTGAAAGAAGACGAGTTAAAGAAAAAGATGAAATCCGTCAAGATGATCAACAAGAAAAGGTGCAGAATGTGAGACCAAAGATGACCTGTAAGATCCTCCTTGACAAAAGAGAATAATACTCGCAAGTCGTGCCTAAAATACAGTTTTTTTGGCAGATTCAGTTTTTGTTGAAGTTTAAAAACTACTTGTAAAATGGTTATCGACGGATTGTAAAGGTGACAAATTACTGTTTCTGTAATAAAAGATTTAATTGATTTCAGTTTGTAGTTCCTTACAGCTTATGTCTACAGAATATGATGTTTATTTTTGTTGGGAACATTGGTTGCCACTAATAAAAAACGGGATAAATTTTCGCTAATTCAGTATGTTGTAACACTTGATAAGCATGTAAAAAGATCTTCAAAATCCATAAATAGTGTATCATATATCTACGGCACCAAGAAAACACCATTTAGTAATTTTATTTTAGCAGATAGTAGACAACATTATCTTTTATGTTGTCAAGATGCGAAAGAAAAATAGCAGTAAAAAATGATGAAACCAAAAAGGGTTTCAGCAAAAATATGATGAAATCAAAAAAGGTTCCAATAAAAATATGATGTTATTTTGGTTCCAACAGATTGTAAAAGCCTGCACGCTCTGCAAACTTAGTATAAAAATGAAACAAACATGATACATCTGCAACAAATTAACATGTTTAACTGTAGAAAGAATAGGAAAGAGAATAAATGAAAAATAACTCAAAAAAAAAACATCAAAATGAAATCTGAAAAGTAGATTAAATACATACTGTATGTAGTCTAAAATAAATTGAAACTGAAATTCTGAAGAATTGTAATCGAAATGGCTTCACATATGTTGAGCATGAGATGTCCTTCGGTTATGGGTAGTCAAAACATGGCAGCTACCACAAGTTCTCATCTTCTTCTTAGGAAGTGAACATGTATTAAAGATTCTCTTCTTCTTACTTGGAAGACTTGGTTGCGGCAGAGTATCAGGACTAATAACAAGAGATTTTTGGAAACACTATAACTGGCTTTTCAACTGTGGGAACTAGATTAGTTGCTCTTGAATATGCTTCTCAGTAGAACTTCACCGTAAATTAATATTCAACGTAATTATACGAATCTTCTCCTTTCAACATGATACAACAGATAGCATAAGATAAAGGATAAATTTCTGCAACATGAACACAAAAAGAACATGAAAAAAGCTTTACCATAAAATACAATGAAACTAACAGAAAAGAATGTTACAACAAAACCAGGTAAAATACAGACCAACAGCAAGAAAAAGGTTTCATCAAAAAAAAATGATGAAACCAACAAAAGAAAAATGATGAAAACCAAACACAAATTAAATGACTAATTTTCACAAGACCCGATTGGTCAATTGATTTCTCAAAGCAACTAAGAATTGAACAATACTGAATTTCTAACCTAAAATGAAAGATCGAAAAAAGTTAAACCTAACAAGACGACAATTAAAATTAACCAAATTTAAAATTTGGGGATGAAGATATTCAATCACAACGATGATGAATTGGCATAGGAATTATTACTTACATGTATTAATAATCAGTCGAATTGTTAGTGTCACTGGCGATCATCACATCGTCATTCAATATCAACTTTTTAATCTTCGATTTCAAACAATTTGAAACCCTAGGTTTTACACAACAACTAAAATGAAGAAGGAAAAGAATGTATAGGTGGCGGTGAAGGAAGAAGAGAAGGTGACGGTGTTGGTGGAGGATCGGGAAATAATCGAGATTTTAGTGGTGGTCCAGGAGTAGTAAGAGGACGTGTTGTTGATTGTAGAGGGAGAGGAAGAAATACGATATAAAGAAAGGAGAAATCTGGTATGGGAGGACAATTTTGAATTTTTTAATAATGGAAATGATGTAATTTAAATTTTATTAAAAATATATGGGTTTTGTATCATTTTTATTGGAAATGGAGTTTTTATAGATCCCAACATATGATTGGAGTTTTTGTAACTCAAAGAGTATCATCTTGATTTTTTAGAGCTTAATATGTTAAAAAAACAAATATATATATATAAGAAGTGTTGTGTGTGTAGCCTCACAAATCCGACCATCGATTTCGTCATCCATGGCGCGGATCGATTCGTTATATGTTCTATATAGGCGTCCGTCCGATCGGTGGGTTTCCTGATTTTGCTAAACTAGCATAAGATACAGGTATATTTTTGGATACCAATTATTGGTATTTATTTGATTTTGCTAAACTACCATAAGATCCGTTTAGTTGCCTTATTTTTGGATTTCCAAGCACACCGTTACCAACTGGACATAGACCGATGAAAAATGTTTAATGTTCATGTTCGTCCAACGGAAGCACACCGTCCGTCCGATCCCTTGGGTTTCCTATATTTTGGACGGACTCGATTATGCCATGGCCTGGTATTAAACTATTAGACATAGACCACTAAACCTTATGGCGACTAACCTTACGACCTCAACCTAAACACAGTTCTAATCTTAGCTCTCCCCGACAAATTAAAAGAAAATACCTAACCTTTAAATTATATTTTTCACATAATTAAAATTAGAAGTGTTTGTTTTTTTTCCTTTTTGAAGCAAAATTAATTAATGTTAGGTTACATTTAGCCTATACATACTTAAATATGAGGTTTTGTGTTTTCTTACTCCATAATTTTTTTTCTCCCTCTACATGAAACTTTCACCCGATTCATCGTAAAGCTACTACTCAAGTCAAGGGTATGTATGAATTGCGTTCCCTCTTCTTTTGTATTAGTGAATATATATAATGTCGATCCACAACTCAATTGAAGACGGATAACCTTAGCACCAACTATAAATTTGCAAAAACATTATGGGGTCATGGTCGGGCTTATGATCGCGGTTAATTTGACCCAGCTAATTTGGTCCGACCAATAAAATAACTGGAATTTGTGTAAGGGACCACGACCTGGACTGTAAGCCCCGACTAATTAGACCCGACCAACAAAACATCGAGGTTGTAAGTCCCAGTTAACTTATATGCTCAACCAAATCACAATTAATTTAATATTAATGTTGGACTGTGTTTGTCCCTAGATTTTTCAATCCACCGCCGGGGCCTATGGTCCCGGCTACTAAGGTATGACACGACTATCTAAATACATAGACCATCCTTAATCGCGGGTCCGCAGACCTAATCCCTGACTAATATGACCCGACTAACTAACTAAATACAATATCCAATAATTGCAGACCGACTAAAATTTTGTGAGAGGATAATGACTAGCCGACCAGACAATAAATAAAAATTTATAAAGGTTGAGCCCGGCCGTTGGCCGTGGTGATACCTAGTATATATATATATATCCGTATTTTCTGCAACACCATACGTTGTGCTAGTTGTGGCATGGTATATTTTAGAGCGATATGTTGTGCTATATGCCTCGTCGTAGCAAACTTTTCTGAATTTCTCAGAAAGGTCAACAACTCCAAAACCCAGACGAAAGAGAGAGATTGATTATTACAATGTTTGGAGAGGGACAGTGTTTAGGTGGGGAATTAGAAACTGACCGGCTCAGCACGGGCAACGGGAGTTCTAGCTACGTAGCTACTCCTGTAGTCTACTGTCCTGAAAAGTACGGATTGGTGCTGACATGATCATGACCAGACTTGCCCGGTTTGCCCTTTTCTTTGGTGTAAACCAATAGAAGACTGAGATTATAAAAGGAAACAAAAAATTAACGACACACTCAACACACGTCAGCAGATTTTACGCTTTTGACAGATTGGCAGCTAAAAAATACACTCCACTGTAAAAAAACCATAAGTTGTCACACAGTATATTTTATCCGAGTGAAGGCTAAAGACGATAATGGTCAGACAAAAATGAATAAGTTGTAGGTGAACTTTTAAGCTCTTGTATCATCACAGGGATGAAATCGGGATCCCTGAGTGGTCATATAAAATACTATTATAACACCAAAAATGGAGACCTTGTCCTATAGGAAAAAGAGTAAATATTACGTAAAATAGTGGAGGCCACCATTGGATTGTCAGTTGATTAAACAGTCGTACACGTGGAGCATGTGTAGACGCTAAAATATCTGAATTAAGAAAAAGTAGGACCATCCGACCGTTATGGAAGTGGTTGATTACGTCATTCTAGCAATTGAGGACAGAGTCAAAATATGGACCAAACCTGTCTGATTGTTCCACTGTAGTACTAGCCCTTTGAAAAGAGAGCGGGAGGACTGAGAGAACTTGTTCTGATAGTCATCTTGATAGGTTGATTTTACAGCAAACATAACCCTCTGCCCGAGAGCAATTTTTCTAGATAGGTAGATTTTCGATCAGAGAAGATGAAAATGACCCAAGATGACTTACAGAGACATCATGTCTTGGCTGTGCAACTCTCTTCTGAAGAAACGTCACAAATCAGTCTAAATAGTAGTGGTAAATTGGTACAGCCAGCCCTCTTGCTAATGACAACACAACCAGTCCTACACGGTGAAGTTGGGTCCATTGTGCATTGTTCACTTTCACTCTCACCACTCCAGAGCTGCAATGTCGCTTGTGTGCACATTAACTTGAGAGAGACGGATAGTACAAGCGGACAGGGATAGTAAGCTTGTAATGCTGACTCACGGAAGTGTGATATTTTGCTTTTGCTCCAAGAATTACCACTGTAAGGTTCTATATCATGGAGTTGGTGATTTTGTAGACAGGTTTTGGCCGATGAGAAACCTGATTTATTTTTAAGGGTTGAGAAAGATGTGAAGTTTGAAATTTGATATATGAGTTTTTATTTGTCATCATTGGAGAATATGTTTAACAATGTGAATGCAAGATTGAGTGCATTGATCAATCTCCCAATACAGTATGCTTCAACTGAATAATTTTCTCATTTTTTCATATGAAAATGACCTCCAACTAGGCTAGGGTTCTCTTAATTCATGATTACATTTCAAAAACTCTCTACTCTTCTTGCTTGTGATGGGGTTACATAATTCAAAACACATCGTTGTAGCAGCCATTTGACTCATTGAGGAGATAATCAAGTTATAGCTTTGAAATAATCTCCACTAGATCTTAACCAACCAAATAACTTTATCATATCAACATTGATAATAGACTTTAAAAAATTGATGATCTGAAATGGAAGAAGATTAAGACAAGTGCTGGAAGTGAACAAGGGAAAGAAGAAAATGACCTCATTTTTACATAAGCTACTGTCAGGAAAATGGATGGAAATGTAAGACCTATAATTCAAAATAATACAGCTCTGTTACCCTGCATCAAAGCCATTATCAGAGCCACTGTAAAGAAAATGACCCATTTCCACATCTAAAGAAACCCAATCTTTAGCAATTCAAGTTCAAAACTAGAAAAGAGAAAGATGGTAAGAAGGGGGACCAAATCTTTTCCTTCTAATAACAATAATTGTTTGATTCAAGAAACTGAAGACCAACAGGACTTACCAGTGGCATTAAATTCAAAAAGAAACTGAAATTATAACTCCATCTTCCATTGATTAAAACCTATATTTACAGAATTACAGACACCTTCAAGATACAACAAGGAAACAACTTCTTTTTACAGTTACGAAAGTCCTACTGAAACCTGTAAATAAAGGAACTTAACAAAAGATGATTCAAACTACCTAGTGGCGAAATTCCCAAACCCAATAAGGATTGTTTCTCCGTTCTAGAAACTCCAATGAAAGGACCCATTTCTTATGATCAATTCATGGAGAATTTTGGGAGGGAAAACCAGTATATATTCCACAATACGATAAACAACCAAGAAAGAAATCCCATAAATACTAGTGTAAAATCTAATCAACGCCATGAAGAAACAGTAAGAAGTGGGATATCATCCCAAGCTAAAGAGAGAAGCCCTGGTGCTGATTCTTTAATGGAATACTTAGAACTGTAATTATAGTTCCATAGTAAAATCCTAGCTTGACTCACAGAATAATGACTAAGAGGAAATGAATCAAACCCACAAGCTTCCATCAACACTTTCCACTGCGCATATTCTTCCATTCTTTCCCGTCTTACTGGCCCTTCTTCAGGACCAACAACACCTGCTATTCTTCTCCCAAGCAACAACCTATCTACCCGAATACGTTCGGAAGAATCTCTAGCTAAACTTGGTTCAAGCGATTCGAATACAGCTAAATAGTACTTCAGTGCATTCTTAAACCTATCTACGTAACTGACATGATTCAAACTAGCTTCATATTCTCCTAGTGTAACGACTTTAGGGTTTAATGATTTAGCAAGTTTAAGAGCTCTCTCTACTGCACAATTAGTTGAATCCAACAAATTGTAAAGTTGAAGCATGAAATTTACAGCTAAAACTTCGTTTTTCTGGACTCGGAAACTAGACTTGTTTAATTCATGAATTGGAGTTAAAATTGGTTCAAACTCAAAATTAAGATCTAATAGTTTCGCAAAGTCACGTAAACGATTACCAGTAGCTAAAAGAGATGCAGCTGGAGATCTACCCAGAGTTGGAGCTGGAATCCCCGAGATTCTAATCATGGTTGGTTTACCAGATGATCGAGTTGCTAATGCTTGAAGAAGTGCTGCCCATTGAAGACCTTGAACGATTCCAAAATCAACGATGTGTATGCAGCTTGCTGATTCAGTAGCTTCGAGAATCGCTTGATTTGCAGTCAAGTGAGAGAATTTTGAATATGGACAAGCATCGTTCAGAGTTTTGTAAGAAAGAGTAACCTCTTCTGATGAGCACGAAGCTTGATCAAAATCAGTCAACGGATTGGTCTTTGAAATTTTAGGTGAGATTAATCGATTGTAAAGAACTTCAGAGAAGTAAAACGCGACTCGTTCAGTTGGATCACCAAGTTCAGAAACTGATTCACGAACTCGATTAAGTAATTTAATAGCGTGTTCAGGTTCTGATTCTGAGATTAAAGCGCATTCAAGAAGCGATTTTAACAGTGGAGAGATCGATTCAGCTTCAGACGAAGATTGAGATAAGACTTGGGGTTTTTGAAGAAGAGATGATGAGTTTTGCAGAGATGGCAAATCTTGAGGTTGTAGAACTGGCGTTGGAACCCATGTTGGAAGTTGATGATTATGATGAGATTGAAGTAGATTAGGGTTTTTCTGTTGAGTGTCTGATGGGAAGATGAGAGGAGGACATAGATCAGAAGAAGGGTTTGAGGATTGAGTACTGAGTCGGCTCGAACAAGTAACAAATGGATCGTTGTTATTATAAAAAGCAAGTTCAGAACTCTCTGGTGAATCTTCGTTACCATGACCACCACCACCACCATTGATTAAGGTCTCCATCCAATCATCTGATTCAAACTCATCTGCAAGTCTAAAACCAATAGAATGATGATCTAAATGAGGAAAAGAAGAAAGTGGATCAGATTCATCGCCACCAGCATCAGACACACAGCCACCACCTCCAACACCAACTGTATACGGTTCAGAACCAGTTAGACCAAAACCGAAAGAAGATGGCGGACTAGGGTTTTGAGTTTGCACACACCATGAAAATGGATTCACACCCAGAAACTGTTGCTGCTGTTGATGGATTTCTTGCTGCTGCTGTTGTTGCAATTGCTGCTGCTGCTGTTGTTGCTGTTGCTTTTGCTGGATAACTTGTTGAGCTATTGCCATTAAGTTTCCACTGTCGGTACACATATAAGCCATGTTCCCCCCTTAAATCAATCAGAAACCCAACTGAGTCAAATAGGCTGTTTGTTCATGCAGAAGAAGAGAAAAACAAGAGAGGAGTTAAAAGAGATTTGAGGAGGGAGAGTTGTGGTTTCATTTTTGAGATATATAAGAGGAAGAAAAACCAGTGGAATGTGGGTCCCACTGGAAAGAAAAGCCCAAAACAAATTGGGACCCACGAGGAGAAAACAATAATAATATTAATAATACGGGCGGGGCGGGAGACGGACTGAATAAATAGACCAAAACCCTAGCCTATAGCCCCATGAATAGTACTAGTTAGGGGTGTCAACGGGTCCGGGTCTCCTGGGTATCACTAGACCCGGACCCTACTTATAATGGTCGGGTCCGGTTCCTAACGGTTCCGGGTCCGGTTCTTAAACTTGTGGACCCAGAACCGGACCCGTTTAAATACCCGGGTACCCGTCGGTTCCGGGTACCCGTCGGTTCCGGGTACCCATTGGGTCTTAATAAAACTATTTAAAAATCCTCAAAAACTTAATATATTTCTCTTTTTGGCTTGGATTTAAGTAATTTTTATAAAAATTTATTATTATTTCTTATTAATGTACTAAATAAAGGTTAAATGTAAGAGAAAAAATTTAAATGAGTAAAATATCAAAGCTAAAACTAGCAAAAATACTTGTAATTTTGCTAAAAACATGAATAAAAGAATGAATAAACGGGTACCCGATACCCGCGGGTACCCAACGGGTATTACCCGTTTAAATTCGGGTCCAATCGGATAATTACCCGCCGGGTCCTAAGTAGCTAATGGGTCCAACTTTAGGACCCGAAACCGGACCCACATATACCGGGTTCGATTCCGGGTCCGGATAATGGGTACCCATCGACAGCCCTAGTACTAGTGCCATCCAGGAGTTGCTTTCCAGCAGCTCTCTATCTATCTTTCCACTTCACTCTTTTCAGTAATAAGGCCACTCATGATGTGGCGATATAGTAAATGGCCCCGCAAACCTCTGAATCACTATCATTTCACTTCCGACACGTGTATATTTATTGGTAAATGTAGGACTTGAGGACCCACAATTTGCATCTGTATTTACTTAATAATTTAAAATGAACTAGGACTGAGATGAGAAGAGTGAGATACGGAGATTTCAAGGTACTTGCAAAACGTCATCATGGATTCATGGTAGCAATCTTCTTTTGGCTGCAGTTGGGAGATGCACCTGCAACGTTGGATTTGAACATCGAATGGTTGAGAATTGAAGTGGGAACATGTTTGTTGTTCGTCTACATTTTCCACTCTTCGGTCAAAAGTTGAGAGTTGGGGGTAAAAACAAAAAGTGATTATTTGATAAAAAGTTAATACAGACAAACACATATAAGAAAAAGTGAAGAATGTGTGAAACGAGACGATGTATCGAAAAAGAGTTGTGTTTTGCTATGTGTATGTGTGTGGATGGCTTATAGTTATCTTTTTTTATTTTTTTCTATCTCTATATCTCAAAGCTACAAGTTTCTTTCTTCTTCTTCATCTTTGGTAGTCTAACAAGTTGCGAAGTGGAAGAATTGCCATCTCTGAAATAACCTCCGTTCTTTATGGACGGTTTAGTGGTTTGCTAAATCAACTCTTTTATGATAAGAATGTGGGTCCGATTGTTTGTGATTGAAGAAGACCAGATGGGCCCGCTTGGCTTCTGCTTTACCAACCGAAGTTCCTACAATGAAGAAACAGGAGATGAGAACACCAATGTCTTTGCTGGTTTTGCCTTACAAAAATGGCAAAACCAAAATATTTTCTCATCACTTGTGAGTCATCATGATTCAAAGATTCAGCCACTTTACAGCGTCATGGATTAATATATTTTCTTTAGATGTCTTACAGTCCTGTGTGAGTATGCTGCATGCATTTCTAAAATGTCACATTTCACGTTATCCTACGTATATTTCTACGATAACAGATCCAACGGCTTAAAGGTTAAAGGTACAGTACAGGTACATGTTCATTATGCATTGAGCGTCGTATTCATTTAGCTGTGAATGATATTGAATCATTGATTCTACTCTCATACCATATAATGAAGAAAATTCTCCTCCAGGAAATTATATTTTCAGTGCGAAGTCTAATGTTTTTTGTTATGTTATAATTGTTCACATGGTGGTGGGGGGTGTTTGATGACTAATTTTAAGCTGTATTGAGAGTGGAACCAAAATAGTTCCAATGGACTCTGGGTAAAAGGAGTAACTAAACTTAGCTGGTTAGTGATCACTGATTAGCCCTAGCTACTACTTATAGTCTCCTAAATAGACAGGTTAAGATGAACCGGCTCAATCCTCATCTCTATAATAGGATTACAAGCCCGAGAATTCACACAAGTGGTCCTATCTCTATTACTATTAACTATAATCGGCAGACAATAGCTGACCCCTCGGATTCTGCTTTTCTCTATCGTTTAATTACTTTTGTGTCTTGCTATCATTTTGACTGTCACAAGTATTCTAGATATGTGATCACCATTTTAACTGTGTCAACAAGTTTGGAGTTGCCTCATCTTTATCTATCTATTACATAATGGATAAAGCAATAATACTAGTCGGTAATAACTGCCTTATGAAAAAGATCTTTGATTGTGCATCTAACTGTGGTTCGTGGATCTTTATGAAATAACTCATGTAATTTCAAGTGTAAATAATACTAGTAGGTAGATATTACTGCAATATCTAGACGTAGAGGTTTTTCTTTATTTTCCTAACTATTTGGTGTGTAGGTAGTAAACCCTGAGTGGAAAGACTTTTCTTTTTTTTAACTATTTGGTTTATAGGTAGTAAATTATTTTAAGGTTTAAATTTTAATATAATTTTTGGGCTTTGACCCATTTTTTTTTTGGTAAAAAAATATTGACCGAAATAACATTCTCTACTACTATATGATAATTACTATTGCAATAAAAGCATTTATTAGGAAATCATAATTTAGGGAATTATTTATGAAATTGGAAAATTTCGTGGGAAAATTTTTGAGTCCACCATGCACTCAACAAATATGCAAATTTGATGGTCGGGTCCTCAAATTTGAGAGTTTTTGGCGTGACGAATGGCTGACTAATCCTGTCTCTCCCAATATCTTTACATCTAAACAAAAGCCCTTCATTCTTTCTAATTATTTTAGATTTCTCCCACCAAATATTTGACATTTATAGAAAAGGAAAAATCCCCACCCCCTTAATGTATTTTTCTGGCTCCGCCATAGAGTTTGTAAACCAAGGCGCAATATTAGTCTCACAATATTTTTGTCTCACGATGCAAGTTGTGTCGGTGAGTGATGGAGGTTAAGTCGCTCCACGCAAGTTGTATCCCTCGACGACTATTATATAAAATTCTAATCTCTTGAAAGATATGGTTGAATCCGTAGTTCATGGTCTTAAGTACATTTCTATGGAAGATCTATCAATTTGCAGAAACTATTTATTACAATCTCATCTTGGTGCAGCATAACATCCGATTTTGAGTTTCATCCAAAGTGTGTTTGAAAAGATCTATCATTATATTGAAAATGGAGGTTGTTAAATACACCAACAAATTTTAGATTTCGAAATTCATAGACATTTCCTTACATGAACTCTTAAACAAGAATAAAGACGTCGGGGAATTCACCTGGATATTCTCAAACATAGGTTATTAAATTACAAGGAAGATTAACATACCAACCAATGTAGTCAACTTGGGATTTCGGTCCCATCTCGATTAGAACTGGAATACAGGGACAACTTTATCGTCGGACAATTTTCAGTGAAACCACATAATAATAATCAAATCGTCATTTTCAATTTTTATATTTATAACTATGTGTATACTTAATATTTTTATATCTCGGGGAGACCTTTTTTTTTTTCATTATTCCAATGTAAGTACAAGATAGATGTTATACTCATGTATGCATATCCCCACGTGTTTATCTTGATGTTTCAGTGGAACAAGTATTGTATTTTAGAAAACAGATCTATTCCTCTTCCATGACAACAAAAACACCGTGAGGAGAAAAAGATATATAAAAGTGGTGATAAAGAAGAGGAAATATGAAAAATGAAATCATATATTGGGTTCAAGGTGTTGTCACGAACTATGAAGCCAAAAAAGTAGAGATCAAGAAGGAGAAATTGATGAAACCCGACTTATATCTTAGGGGTTTATTGATGGTAGCCATTGCCGCTCGATCCTTCTGATACAAGTTTTTCCTTGACTTTCTTGTACATAACATGTTGAATTGGTATGTGCTCAAGCTTCTTGTGAAGAAATCAGCGAGGATATGCACAAAGAGATCATGATTCTGGTGGTAGTCAAATAAGCTTTGTGTTCTTAATTTTATTTCGAAGGAAATCGATAGATAAGTAAATACCTGATTTGATTGCTTTACTTATTAACAAAACATTTGAGATTTGACTACCTATCTTTTTGATATCCTTAAAAATAAAAATCACAGTCCCAGATCTCCTCCTTTTTTCACTCCTCGTCATGATAAAAGATCCCTCAAAATTTTTTTAATTACCAAAACGAGATCTCGGCTGAGATTAGCCGAGCTTTAACGATTCTAGCGATTTTCTCGGTCAAACTCGTCTCAGTGAGAATGTTAACTTCGTCTTTCCCCATGTTCAAGTCCGAAAAACTCGTTGAGATCTCGGCATTCAGCGTACAACTTGGTTGTACTTCAATTATAAAGATTAAATCAATATAATATGTAATTAAAAGTAAAGAAAGACACAAGAAATTTTGTTAACGAGGAAAAATTTAAACAAAAAAACCTCGAAAACCCGTCCAGTTTGAGCACACATTGTATTAAATCGCTACAAACAGTAGAATACTATCTGACTTCAGGCAGGAACGTAGTAGAAACATATTAAACCTTACAAGCTACTCTTCTTTAGTTGCGTCCCTACACCTCTTGATTCTTGCGAGAATCTATGTGTTTGATTTCTTTAAATGGTGCACTTTACAACCCTAGGAATTGCTCCACATTCCTTCATGAAGACTAGATCTACCCTTCCTTATACATGGCGTCTATTGATTTTCTTTCTGATGATCAAGGCGATAAAATATTTTCCTAAATATAAATGAATCTAAATCAAACTGAGATGCAGGTTATGAAACAACCGGGAAAAAAATCGATGAGTATGTGCTTCACGAATCCCCAAATGAAGTCTTTCAGATTCTTATTTTAGTTCTCGAACAACCTTCATTATTAGGAAATTTTTTGCAATAAGATACACAGCTTATAGAGGACTGAAGTTCTATCACGTGTCAAATTGTTGTGTCTTTTAGCTAGTTTTACCATATAACAAACTAAATGTTAGAGCACTGCGCGGTTGAACCCACTAGCGTTGGTATGTCAAGTTAGTTGTCAATTTTAGTTGCCAAAATGCATTCTTGATTTAGTATACTAAAGATAGTTTCGGACTAGATTAGGTCTAAGAAGTTGAATCGAAGCTATCCTTAAAGGATGAAGATTGAAGATTGAAGATTGAAGACAACAAGAAGACATCCACAAGTACTTCATCAACAAAGGTATGTGATTGATTTCATTTGGATTCTTGTTCAATTCTACCTTTCTAATCTATCAAGATATATGCTCACTCTATGGAACAATTCTGATGACGGTAAATGTACATTTATGTATATATACTTGAGGTTATTTGATTCATGAACTTGGAGACAATAACCTTTATCCTTATAAAGAATCTCATGTTGTAGTGAATGATCTTACGAATCTCACGAGCTAAGAATCACCCAATTCCGAGTTATAACGATGAAGTTATGAGTGATTTATTGAAGTTCGTTAGTAGAAAACAATCCATGGGTTGTTTGTAGTAGTTCATGGACTTGGACCCAATTCGTGACTAAAAGCTATTTTTGGTCAAGTTGGTGATGTTTCCTTGTCTAGGCAAGATGGCTATTATTCCAAACATATTTGATTACCATATTAAAGTGTTTGAGATAACTTTTAATTCCTGCCTAAGTTAGAATGTGATTATTCACATAAATAAATAAATATTTGCTATTTAATTATTTAATTAATTATTTATGCATAATATTTGTAACTTAGGAAAGACTCCCACAATTAGGAGAGTCTTGAAAAAGGAAAATAGTCAAAACCCTAGCTTTATTTTCAAGCTAACTTTTCACTGTAAATAAAGGGTTCGCGAGTTTACACAGTTTTTCATTTCCTTTGGAAAATTGGCGTAAGCTTTTCAGGTTGTTTCCATGTCTTTTGTTCTTAATGAACAAGAGTGAGATAAAAGTCTTTGTATTGGGATCACAAAGCCAAGTTGGATTAAATCTTCGTGATTGATTATACAACTTGTAATCTAGGTTTTTCACCTCTTGTCTATTGTAAGGTTTTCTCTTCTGATATAAAATCATTCAAGAGTGGTTGATCATAAACCCTAGGTTTTGATAGATTTCAGTTTCCGATCGTATACCAACACTTGTTAGTCGAAATCGGAGATTAGAAAGAAAAACTTTTATTGAGACATCTCGTAAAAATCCTTGAGAAGTTTTAAACAAGATATATCTAGATTTATTCTAGTTGTTCTTGTTGTAGAGTTATTAGGTTTCTCTTCCTTTTATTGAAGAGTATAATAATCCCTAATCTACAAGTTTGTTTTGATATTACTTTTACCTAGTAATTGTTTTTTTCAAATCAAACACAAGATTTCCAAAACCTTGATTCACATCTAAAGGGAAATCAAACTGGTGTTTTGTGCAAACAAAATATCAAATCGTATCAATCGTGTTGGTGTATCTTTTAAAGAGAACCTTGGGTTCTGCTAAAAGATTTGCGTGAAGAATTTCTAAAGAGAATCGGTATTCTGCTAGGAGTTCTATAAGTACTGAAGGAGGTATTACATCTAGTCTGAATAGGTAGTAGGAAATTGGTGTAACAGCTTATAATCAGTGTGTGTTTATTCTGGACTAGGTCCCGGGATTTTTCTGCATTTGCGGTTTCCTCGTTAACAAAATTCTGGTGTCTGTGTTATTTCTTTTCCGCATTATATTTTATTTATATAATAGAAATATCACAGGTTGTGCGTTAAGATCAATTAGTTCTTGTATCCGGCCTTTGGGTTGTTGAGTGAATTGATTGACACTTGAACATTGGTCTTTGGTACCGTTCAAGTTAATCCTCTTATATTCAATCGGGCTCGCAAATTCCTATTTGCTGATTGCGGATTGAATCAAGAGATAGAGATATAAAACTCTTTGATATACTTTTCTTCAGATTGAGTCTGACTGTCTAGTTGATTCTCTTGAAAGTATATTGGAATTAATCCATTGAGATTTTCAAACGAATTATTGGGTGTGGTTGTTAGAGCTCCGCTTTTTCAATTGGTATCAGAGCAGGCAAACACGCTAAGACCTCATAAGTTTGTGTTTGTAGCAATCTGATTCTATGGACAGAGGTGATATCTCCATAAACGTACCACCAGACTTCGATGACACAAACTACTTATGGTGGAAAATTGTTATGCGAGCTTTTTTCAAGCACGTGATTTTCAATCATGGGTATATGTAGTTAATGGCTATGATGCTCCTGTTGTGGCAGTTGGAGATGTAAACGTTCCTAAGAACATTGGTGAATACAGTCCTGCCGAGATACTTGCTGCAAAGCAAAATTCCGATGGTTTGAATGCCATCATCCACGCCATTACCCCAGATCTTCAGCACCACGTTACTACGTGTAATAAGTCTAAAGATGCTTGGGATATCTTAGAAACCGTATTCGAAGGGAATGCCGCAGAGAAGGAAGCAAGGCTTCAAAATATAACTTCTGACTGGGAAAACCTTCGCATGTCTGATGATGAAACCTTTGATGAGTTTAACCAAAGGCTTTCTCAAATAGTTAACTCCTCGTTTGCGTTAGGAAGAACTATTCCGGAGAAAGATATTGTGTGCAAAATTCTCAGGTCTCTACCATCAAGATACGAGTCTAAGAAACATGCTATTGAAGAAGGAAACGATCTTTCTACACTCTCCAGAAATACTCTTGCTGGAAAGTTAAAATCTTTGATAATGAACACGCAAGAAAAGAGGTGCTTTCTCTTCAAGCTGCAAACAATTCTGAATCCTCTAAGGATAAATCTGGTTCGCCAGATACTAAGGATGTTACTCCACGATAATTTAGAAAATTCTTGAGAGACAGGAAAAAGAGTTTTTCTAAAAGTGTAACATCTCCTAAGGATGATGTACAATGCTATAACTGTCGTGGTTTCGGGCACTTGTCTTCAGTATGTCCTAGATGGAGCCGTAGACAATCGACATATGCAGCAGATTTTCCTACTCTTGATGATGGACTTGAATATTATAATCCTCAAGAGATCATAGGCGAGGTTGCATTAGCTTCTGGAAAAATTCTTTCGGATACTGATTCTGATTCTGACGAAGAAGTGTTCCATGATGATCCAGTTGCTAATAATCTTCTTAAAGAATGTCATCAGAAACTCTCGGAAGCTAAAACCACATTTCCAGTGAGAAAGTTAAGTATGACAGAGTTCGTATTCGGAATAAAGACTTGCAAAACCAACTTGATTCTAGTGGTGCAAGAGATTATCTCAACGAAATACGAAAGCTTAAAGAAAAAATTTCCGAAGGTCGTGATCGGGAAATCATTCTTCAATCAAAGCTAGATAACTTGGAGAACATTGAGATGAACTTGTTATTCGATTCAGAACGATAAGATCTCAAAGTTCAATGTGAATCTTCCAAGAATGATCTAATCATTGCGCTTGAAAAGGTCAAAAGGTTGGAAGAAGAAAACTCGAGCTTAAAAGAAAGTTTTTCTAGAAATAGCAGCTCAGATAAATTAACCTCGATATTGGGAGCATATAGAATTCATCGTGATACATGAGGATTGGGCCATGAAGGAATAGACGCTTCTAGTATTTTCAAAGAGGTAAAACTTGTCAAAGCTAAAGATTCTTCTCAACCAAAACCTTCCACGGCTGACAAAAATAAAGTATCCCTATCAACTGCTGATAACGAAAAGAGAAAATCCTGTCAAGTTCCAAAGCAAGCACATACACATTCAGGTAACACTAAACATAACTTTTTCCATTCTACTAAACACTGTTTTTATTGTGGAAAACCAGGTCACTTGCAAAGGAATTGCAGATTTCTTAAACGAGATAAAACCAGATCTTATTCTGTTTAGATGACAAGATCTGATGTTCCAAACTGGAGAAAAACTGAGTTTCATAATATCAGTTCCTTCAGTATTCCCCCCAAGAAGTTTCATAATTATATTGGGGAGAAAAAGAAATGCGTTGCTCCAAAAGCTGCCCAGAAATGGGTACCAAAGAAGACCAATAAAGCAACGAGTACTATTAAGAAGGATCTCCTAGACAAGAGTTCGACAAGGGATAACATCTTAAAAATGTATGGAACAATTATTGAAAGTTTCAAGGAAGTTATTAAATTCCTCGATTCCATGTTTGATTTTGTTTCGAATACCTGCCGTGAGTAAGATTTTGCTCACCTCAACACAACCTGATTGTGTTGAAAGTGCATCCTCACCATGAAGCCCTATTAAATGTGGTGAGGATTGCAAAAGAATTGGGGCACACATATTGTGTTGGGTAATTTCTGGATATGTGGAACAATTTACTGTTTCGAGCTGAGTTTATCTCGCTTACATATTCCTCGAAATATGTGTTGGTAAGCATTCGCTTTAACCAAGTTCATCTTTACCTAGTGACGAAAGTCATGATATGTTTCAATCACCTTGAAAATTGCTTTGACGAAAAATGGTTTAACAAACTATATAACGTCCTCTAAGAATGTTTCAATGATTGAAATGAGAGTTTAGATTATATAACCAATGGTGGACATAAGCATTGTTGTGGAAACACATACAAGTCCTTATTCCTTAAACCAAAGTTTGCGAACTTTGTTGATTAAGAGAACTGGAAGTATGGCATGAGCCAAGTCCGCGAAATCAGTCCGCGAACTAGCAAAGTTCTCAAACAAGAGAATTTCTGCTGGAGTTGGCAAACTATGTGCGTGAGCTAAGTCTGTAAACTGGCGGAAGTTCTCGACCCGAGAATTTCTGCTGGAGTTTGTGGACTCCTTCCAGGAACTTAAGTCCGCGAACCCAGTCCGCGAACTTGAGTTAGGTTATATCTAAAGATGATTGTTTTGAACTTATACTTAAATACTAAGGAATGCAGTTTACAAACCGTGGCTATAAAGTTCATGAACCGATTCAAGTGAATCAAATCATCTTTGCTTCAATTGTGTCTTGTGCAGTTACATAAGATTTCCTTGCAATTGAACAACTCTCTAACTAGTTCATTTAAGTCAATTGAACTAGTTATGGTGAAGAAGAATATGGTTAGATACCACATGTATGAGTCTTAATTACCTAACTTGATTTGTGATTGGAATTCTTAAATATAACAGGTTAGAAGCAATTATCAAAGCCATGGATGTTGGTTTTTATTGTCAAAGAATCTTTTTTCATACTCTTATGGTAACCATTCTTGGTGTAAATCCTTATGGAAAATATTATTCTTCCTTCTAAGCGTATCAATTCTTGTTCATACAAGTTTGTATCTTATAAAAGATGATCACAATATTTGATCTTCATGATTACATATTGTGTATTATTACCATGAGATAGTTCTATTGTTTAGTAACTTGATCTCATGAGAGACTTTCAATGATTGGTTCTTAGTTCGCATCTCCTTGTGGGTTTTCGAAAATCCAATATATAAATCCTTATCTCTGGAGTAAGGTCACTCTTGTTGTTCTTTCGGGAATGACATCTTATGGGGGGGAGTTCTTAAATGAACTTGTTCTTAATTGTCATATCTTTGTAGGGAGAAGCGGGTTTGGAACATGAAGGGGTTACTTGTATCTTTATAAACTCCTTGATGAAGTCACTAAGTTTCGACTCTGTGATATCGTCTAAACAAAGTTGATATGCTTCATTCTTTTGGTCATGAAGTGTCTCCGTGAAAATTTCATGAGGATCCCACCAGTCTTCGTACCTTTGCCAATTTATATTGACAAAAAGGGGGAGAATTATTTTGTAATTCACACTATATATACATATGGTTTACGGATCATTATGTAAGGGGGAGTGGTTTTCATGTTGAGATGGAGTATTGACTAAGGAGGAGTGATACATATCACCATAGTATTATTATCAAAGTTGTGATATAATGAAACTTTGATGTTGTGTAATAATACTATGATGGATCTTCAACAAGTACAGGATGAACACATGAAGAGTTGAAGAACCAAGGAAATCAAGCTTGTCGATTTTGCTTTTAACAAGTACAAGCCATATGTAAAATGGTTTTGTCACTAAAATTGACAAAGGGGGAGATTGTTAGAGCACTGCTCGGTTGAACCCACTAGCGTTGGTATGTTAAGTTAGTTGTCAATTTTAGTTGCCAAAATGCATTCTTGATTTAGCATACTAAAGATAGTTTCGGACTACATTAGGTCTAAGAAGTTGAATCAAAGCTATCCTTAAAGGATGACGATTGAATACTACAAGAAGACATCAACAAAGGTATGTGATTGATTTCATTTGGATTCTTGTTCAATTCTACCTTTCTAATCTATCAAGATGTATGCTCACTCTATGGAAAAATTCTGATGACGGTAAATGTACATTTATGTATATATATTTGAGGTTATTTGATTCATGAACTTGGAGACAATAACCTTTATCCTTATAAAGAATCTCATGTTATAGTGAATGAGCTTACGAATGCAACGAGCCAAGAATCACCCAATTCCGAGTTATAACGATGAAGTTATGAGTGATTTATTAAAGTTCGTTAGTAGCAAACAATCCATGGGTTGTTTGTAGTAGTTCATGGTCTTGGGCCCAATTCGTGACTAAAAGCTATTTTTGGTCAAGTCGGTGATGTTTCCTTGTCTAGGCAAGATGGCTATTATTCCAAACATATTTGATTACCATATTAAAGTGTTTGAGATAACTTTTAATTCCTGCCTAAGTTAGAATGTGATTTATTCACATAAATAGATATTTGCTATTTAATTATTTAATTAATTATTTATGTATAATATTTGTAACTTAGAAAAGACTCCCATAATTAGGAGAGTCTTGAAAAAGGAAAATAGTCAAAACCCTAGCTTTGTTTTCAAGCTAACTTTTCACTATAAATAAAGGGTTCGTGAGTTTACACAGTTTTTCATCCCCTTTGGAAAATTGGCGTAAGCTTTGCAGGTTGTTTCCATATCTTCTGTTCTTCGTGAACAAGGGTGAGATAAAAGTCTTTGTATTGGGGATCATAAAGCCAAGTTGGATTAAATATTCGTGATTGATTATACAACTTGTAATCTAGGTTTTCACCTCTTGCCTATTCTAAGGTTTTCTCTTCTGATATAAAACCATTCAAGAGTTGTTGATCATAAACCCTAGGTTTTGATAGATTTCAGTTTCTGATCGTATACCAACACTTGTTAGTCGAAATCGGAGATTAGAAATAAAAACTTCTATTGAGGCATCTCGTAAAAATCCTTGAGAAGTTTTAAACAAGATATTTCTAAATTTATTCTAGTTGTGCTTGTTGTAGAGTTATTAGGTTTCTCTTCCTTTTATTGAAGAGTATAATAATCCCTAATCTACAAGTTTGTTTTGATATTACTTTTACCTAGTAATTATTTTATCAAAACAAACACAATATTTCCAAAACCTTGATTCACATCTAAAGGGAAATCAAACTGGTGTTTTGTGCAAACAAAATATCAAATCGTATCAATCGTGTTGGTGTATCTTTTAAAGAGAACCTTGGGTTCTGCTAAAAGATTTGCGTGAAGAATTTCTAAAGAGAACCGCTATTCTGCTAGGAGTTCTACAAGTGCTGAAGGAGGTATTACATCTAGTCCGAATAGGTAGTACGAAATTGGTGTAACAACTTATAATCAGTGTGTGTTTATTCCGGACTAGATCCCGGTGTTTTTCTGCATTTGCGGTTTCCTCATTAACAAAATTCTGGTGTCTGTGTTATTTCTTTTCCGCATTATATTTTATTTATATAATAGAAATATCACAGGTTGTGCGTTAAGATCAATCAGTTCTTGTATCCGGCCTTTGGGTTGTTGAGTGAATTGATTGACACTTGAACATTGGTCTTTGGTACCGTTCAAGTTAATCCTCTTATATTCAATCGGGCTCGTAAATTCCTATTTGCTGATTGCGGATTGAATCAAGAGATAGAGATATAAAACTCTTTGATATACTTTTCTTAAGATTGAGTCTGACTGTCTAGTTAATTCTCTTGAAAGTATATTGGAGTTAATCCATTCAGATTGCCAAACGAATTATTGGGTGTGGTTGTTAGACCCCCGCTTTTTCACTAAATTTTTACACATGACTTGGAAAACAGAAGGAATTGTCAACTCCCATATGAATTTCCCTGTAATCCTTTCCCATCCAAAAGAGATTAAATGGTATTTATGAAGAAAAACATTTATATTGCGTATTTCAATTTACTAAAAATGGAAAAAGTCTTCGTAGTACACACTAGGAAGTAATTGTTATTGGTTTCCTTTTAAATTATTAAATTCGAAACGAAAATAGTTGGGATGCAAAAGACAACAAATCAGGATCATCTAACATATAATATATGTTATATGTTACAGTGAATTCTGGTTGCGCAACATATTTTTGGTCCTAAAACATGTTTTGTGCAAAGTGGTGGAATTTGGGTTAATGTGCATATTTTAATGATTAATGTGCGTAAATTTTAATTTTTAATTCTGCACCCCAATATCTATATAATTTATTCAGAAACACTTATCCTTCCCATTTTCCAGTTGGATATGTGTCAAGTGGAAAATTCTGGGGTCATTATCTCAAATTTTAGTTCATAAAATAATTACACTTCGAAAATGTTTTTTAGGTCACAAATATATCTTAAACTTATTGAGTAAATATGTGGTTGCATGACATTACAAATAAACTTTGATGTAACATATGTTGATACACGAAGACCTAACATTTTATCAATTTTTTTTCTTCTTTTATACAGATCTAAGACGCCCATATATTATTAAGTCGAATATAATGGGATATAGGTAACCTTACTTGAGGGAGGTGCCAAAAATGCGATGCAAATTACATGTCAAGTTGGAAACTCAGGGCTATGAAGGAGATTGTACAAAACAACGTTTAAGTTACCCTTTAAATTTGGGTTAATGGCGGGCATATATTGACTCACTTGAAAATTATAATAACCTGAACCTTCATCAACACTGCCCTCACTCAGCCATTATGGTAATCCGGCAATGTGGAGTGATGGGTACCCTTGTGGTCATTCGGCAGTAGCTTCATAGGAGATCACCTATCTCTGGGTTAATCCTCCGACCATGCTTAACTGCAGAATTATTTTTTCACACGAGATCATGTTTAACTGCAGAATTATTTTTAACTCGGAATCCATTTGCGATGAAAATACCTCGGTATTCATTCAGGGTATATCATTAATTATTTAAATTTCATTCAGCTAACCTTAGTGTATTACAATCTTACCCTTTAGAATGGAGCAGTATCCGGCTCCGTATTTTCAAGCTGGATCTTCAAAGTTCTTTACCATTCATGAGACCAGCATTTGTCCCTAGCCGTCCAACGCATTTTCTCACCCTCAACAAGTAGCATGTCCTCGAGTCTAATACCATTTTTAATGATCCTAGCCTCCAGTGATACTGTCCTTACTTGGAAATAGGATCATCCAGCAGAGTGTAGTTCCTAACGGGTATCGCTGCGATCATCCAACAATAATTTCCCAGGAGGTCACCTACCCGAACCCGCTTAATTGCAAAGTTCTTTTCAATTCTAAATCCAATTGTGTTGAAAATCCTTCGATTTTCATTTAAGGTATATCATTACTTATATTCTATACGGCCAACCACTACTGCATATTTGGTGCTACAAAAATTTCAATAACGAGACATATTTTAAATGGGAGGGTACCAACTACCCTCTTATATGGAAATGAGAGGGTACCAACTACATCACCAACTTTTTGGTTCAGTAACAGGTGTGGACAAAACCTGATACAATCACAAGTAGGTCAAAGCAAACACCCTTGAAGAAGATTGTATATGAAAAAGTGGGGGTACAACAACCTCACCCAATATTTCGATTAGCAATCTGTATGGACAAACTCCAATATACTTTCAAGAGAATTAACTAGACTCAATCTTAATAAAGTATACCAAAGAGTAAATATCTCTCTTTCTCGATTCAATTCTTACTCAAACAAATAGTAATCTGCGAGTCTAATTGAATACAAGAGAAAACACTTGAACGGTACCAAAGACCAATGTTCAAGTATCAATCAATTTCAATCAGCAACCAAAGGTCGGATTTCCAATTGATTGATTCTAACGCAGAACCTGTGATATTTCAATTATATAACACAATATAATGCGGAATAAAAATAACACAGACACCAAAATTTTGTTAACGAGGAAACCGCAAATGCACAAAAAACCCCGGGACCTAGTCCAGATTGAACACACACTGTATTAAGACGCTACAGACACTAGCCTACTACGAACTAACTTCCGTCTGGACTGTAGTTGAACCCCAATCAATCTCACACTGATCCAAGGTACAGTTGCGCTCCTTACGTCTCTGATCCCAGCAGGATACTACGCATTTGATTCCCTTAGCTGATATCACTCACAACTAAGAGTTGCTACGACCCAAAGTCGAAGACTTTAATAAACAAATATGTATCACACAGAAAAGTCTACAGTAATAGAAAAATCTGTCTCCCACAGAAATACCTACGAGTTTTGTTCCGTGTTTTGATAAATTAAGGTGAACATGATCCAATTGATAAACCGGACTTATATTCTCGAAGAACATCCTAGTATTATCAATCACCTCACAATAATCTTAATCGACGCGGTGAAAGAAGATATTGTGGAATCACAAACGATGAGACGAAGATGTTTGTGACTACTTTTATATCTTGCCTATAAGAGATATTAATCTCAAGCCAATCGTTACGATTGGACTCAAAACAATAGAATCAGCAAGATCAGATCACACAACTACGAGAAAGTAGTATCGGTCTGGCTTCACAATCCAAATGAAGTCTTTAAGTCATTAACCTGGTTTACAAGAAGAAACCTAAGGTTAAAGGAGAATCGACTCTAGCTACAACTAGTATCACACAGGAGGTGTGGGGATTAGGTTTCCCAGTTGCTAGAGTTCTCCCTTATGAAATGCACGATTTTAGGTTTGTATAACCATACCCAAACATGTACATTTGTTGGTTCAACAACAGTTAACCAAATGGTTAGCCATATGAGCACTTTCATATCAACCATATTCTTCTTCACCATAACTAGTTAAAATGACTCAAATGCACTAGTTAGAGAGTTGTTCAATTGCAAAGAAATCTTATGTAACTACACAAGACACAATCGAAGCAAAAACGATTTGATTCACTTGAATCGGTTCATGAACTTTGTAGCCACGGTTTGCATTTTGCATTCCTTAGTTAATATAAATATAAGTTCACAAACAATCGTCTTTCGATATAACCAACTTAAGTTCGCATACTTAGTTCGCGGACTTAAGTTCCTGGAAGGAGTTCTCAAACTCCAGCAGATTTTCTCGGGTCGAGAACTTCCGCCAGTTCGCGGACTGGGTTCGCGAACTGAGTTCACAACTCTTGTTCCGGTTCTCTTGATCAACAAAGTTCGCAAACTTCGGTTCAAGGAAAAATGACTTATACATATATATGTTCCTATACAATGCTTATATCCATCATTGGTTATATAATCTAAACTCTCATTTCAATCATTGAAACATTCTTAGAGGACGTTATTACATAGTTAGTATTCACAAACTATTTTTCGTCAAAGTAAGCAATTTTCAAAGTGATTAAAACATAACATGACTTTCGTCACTAGGTAAATATGAACTTGGCCAAAGCAAAAGCTTACCAACACATACTAGAGAAATAGATAGGCGAGATAAACTCGACTCGAAATAGAAAATGTGTATAATCAAAGTCTATATAGCAAAACGACTTTTCTCTCAAAATAGGAGATAAAGTAGATAGACTTTTGAGTGATATATAAATTCAAGTCTCCACATACCTTTTAGTCGATGAAGTTCCACCAGTTCCTTGAGTAGTTCTTCCTCTTGTATGATGATTGCCATGGAGTTCTTGAGCTCAACTACACTTTCTATCCTAGTCCGAGACTTAGCTATAGTAGACTAGAAATCAAGACTTATGGTTTTGATCACTAACATTGACAAACATGCTTGAGATAGCAACGCATGCGAGTTCGACCGAGCAATGCTCTAACAGTATATAAAGTTTTTCTCTTTCTCTTCCAAAATCAATATGTATTGACAGAAGGTCTGTGTACCTGATTGCGCATAAGAATTCTTGGACGATCTCAAATATCAATATCCAAGATCAATCTAGTCGTATCTGAATTAAGAGGATCATAATTCTAACATGTATGAAGCTTGTGATACATCTTCAACATATGAATTCAACAAAAACAAGTCTTGTTTTTTTATGTAAAACAATATAGACTTAAACTATCTAGATTGATTCACGTACTACATGTGTTATTCATATTATAAAGACACACAATATAATGCGGAAAAGGAAAAACACAAGGCACCATAAATTTTGTTAACGAGGAAAACTGCATCTGTAGGAAAATCTTGGGACCTCGTCCAGCTTTGAACATCATAATATATTAAACCGCTACAGACATTCACCTATTATTAGACTTTAAACTGGAATATAGTTGAGACTGAATTAACCCTCCAAGCAATTCAATTGTAGTTGTGTTCCTTACGTCTCTTGAAGCTCGCGAGATTATAGGCACTTGACTTCCTTAGCTGTCGTCCTTTACATCCTAAGAGTTGCTTCAACCTCAGTAAATAATTTTGGTACCTATTTTCCTTTAACAAACACGTCTATTTGATTTCCTCTTTGATATGTTCCAATATAGGTTGCGAAATATGTTTTCAGTTTATAAAGTCCAGCAAACCTCACGAATCCGGAACATTTACACTTTGGTAGAAGAGACCTGGATTAGTAACCACCTATCAAGAACAATCCAAACGAATTAAAAAAGAATTTAGATATCTATCTTTAGGAATCATAAGACCTGAGACGAAGAGAACTTTATGATTTATATCTATCTTGTTCATGATTTAAAGTTTGTAAACTTCAATAACAAGTAGAATAAGATCCGGATACAAGAACTTTTAGGTAAAAAGATAGTATGACTGGACTTCACGAATTCCTAAGTGAATTCTTCAAATTCGTAACCTAGATTATATTTTTATAAAGAACCTGGGTTATGAAGTACGACTCTAGATTTTCAATTAGGACATAAGAGTGACAGGGATTCAGAAATCGTGTTGCAAGAGATAGATTTTCAAGGCTATAGTAGATTTGAATTCAAGCTAAGGATAACTTAAGATCCAAGCAAATACTTTTCTAGTTTAAATGAAATTCTTATTATGAATTCATGTAATCATATGAAAAGTCCTCCTTGAAATTACACAGAAGGATATGCACTATGGTCCAGGGTTATGAAACCGTGCACAATGATAGTACATAGAAACAAGTATGCCTTTGAACTTACAAGCACATAGAAGCATTCAATGACATTTGAGACTAAACAATAATCCATAATCCCAAAGTGATTCTGTAAATAAAGTTATCTTAAAAGTGTTTATGAGAGTTATAGCTAAAGTGCACATAGTCATATAAAAATAGTTTGTGACCTTTTGATAATAATAAAACTTGACAGATTTGCAAACCACTGACAATTCGTGAATTCAGGCCACAAGGTTTCGCAAATCTTGGCATTTCGTGAAGTCGGATGGTAGGGATTTGAAAACTACTCCATTCTTGAACTTCATATGTAAGGGGCTTGCAAACTTATATATTTCACAGAGTTAAACTGACTAGGTAATACATACAAGCATGTGTGCCTTGCTCAAAGTAGTTCTAAATCTCTCATAAAACAATTTGAAATAGCCATAGACAGTATACATTGTTGCTTGAGAAATTTCCAAATGATCAACTTGAAACAAAAATAGTTTGTGTATAATAAATTGTTCTAACTAAGATTGTTAGGGATCTGTGAATATTCATTGCTTGAATCATATTCTGAGAGCCTAACCAAAACAAGCTTGAACTCAAACTTTCTTTTCTGTGATACTAAATCTACTATACTCATACGACATAGTCTCATAAGATAGAGTGGTATATTCCATGAGTAAATATGATAGGTACACGTACCTAGTATGCATACCAAAATAGGTTGTCCGGAAAATTACCCTAGGGATGCACATATCCGGTACTTATACCTTGGAAGTCTGAGTTCACGAATTGGGTTGGTATATATACCCGGTATGCATACCATCCCTGCTGAATATTCAGAGGCATTCGAAATATTTTCTACAAGTTTGGCATTTGATTAACTCTCGAAAACACTTCTAAGACATATTTGATCAGTTAATTACTTGTGAATGCACATCAAGATTAAATTCTAAAGTATTAAATGAATGTGTCTAAGCTTATGGTTCAAATGGTTAACCGACCATGAACTATCATTATACACGGTTCGGTTATGACTGACTATAATGTATATTCTACTATATGATTTCAAGTCGAATTTCTCACATGCTTACATGAAACCCTAACCATTGTTTCATCTAAACAGAGAAATGTTGCTTGATTCCAAAGCTACCTTAGCTTGAATCTTATGCGACATTCGATCTTGAAAGTCTTTAAAAAGATAGACTCAAACAACTGCGAAAATCAATCCCTGCTGGTACTTTCGTGTGTCCTAGTTGTATGCTAGAGTCGACCTCCATTTACCTAGGTTTCCTCTAAGAAACATAATTAGGTTAAAGACTTCACTTAGGGATTCGTGAAGCCGTGTCCGACTATCTTTTACCTTGATAGTTTGTGTATCCTGATTTTGCTTTTATGTTATCGAGGTTTTCGTAATCTCTTCAGGCGAAATAGATAGAAATCACAAAGTCCTCTTCGTCTCAGACTTTGTGATCAACGAGATAAATATTTGATAAAAATTATTAATTGAACTCGTCTAAGATTGTTCTTGTGAGGTGGTTAATAATCTAGGCTGCTCTTCGGGAGTCATAAGCACCGGATTTGTGAGGTTTGCTAGATTTGCTACTACAAACAGATTTCCCCATCTTGATCTCACGATCTAAACGAAAATCAAATATGCTTATTTGTTAGAGACAGATTAGTATCAAAAGTTTTCACTTAGGTCGAAGCAACTCTTAGGATGTAAAGGACGTCATCTAAGGGAATCAATTGTGTAGAACCTTGCGAGGTTCAAGATACGTAAGGAGCACGATTGTAACTGAATGGCTTGGAGGGTAGATTCGGTCTCAACTACATTACAGTCCGAAGTTTTGATAGTAGGCTAGTGTATGTAGCGGCTTAATACAGTTCCGTGTTCAAATTTGGACGAGGTCCCGGGGTTTTTCTGCAGTTGCGGTTTCCTCGTTAACAAAACTTCTGGTGTCTTGTGTTTTTCCTTTTGCACATTATATTGTTTATCTTTTTGATAGGATTATCACAAGTAGTACGTACTCAATCGTAGTACATACGTTCATCTTGACTGTGATTGATTATAAGAACTTGTTCTTGTAGAATTCGTATTTTTGACACTTTAAAAGGACATATGATGGTATGATTTAGGGTTTAGATGGTGAAGATGACGAGAAAAGTGAAAAGTGTTGTGATGAAGGAATGGAAGGATATACTAATCTGCCGGATGCTTTTAAATCATATCCCAGCTATCACTCGAAAACCTATTATGGATGAAGAAGCTCAGCGAGTCTTCAAGTGGGCAGATATGTTGATGGAAAATGATGAAAAGAAAGTCAGGAAAAAAAAGGCTACAACAAAAAATGATGGTTATACTTCGAAGAACGGTAAGTCTCGCATGGTCTTGTGCAGCCACACAAATGCAACTTTAAATAAAATTTTGTTGCTCAAATGCCAAAGATCTAGCTGTTAGAGCTAGACTTAAAGGGGAAGGATCTGATGACATGGTGATTATCATGACATGGTGACACCATTTTTTCTACAAAATCCAAACGGCAATGAATTTGAAGCTATTTTTTAGATGACATGTTCCTCTTATAAAACTCTAAATTCCTACCGAAAAAAGTGTTCCGAAATACGAAACTTCACCATTCATAAATCTTATTTTTAACTGTTAATCTTTAACGGTTGATATTCAAGATAGTAGATGGTCTTATACGTCTTGGAATGCCCTCATTTTAGGTTGAAATGTAGAATTAATTTCAAACTCGCTGTGGCTTGGGTTTCATTAAAAAAAAAAAAACAGTGTCACTCATGATAATATCATTAAAACCATGTTATAGGATCATGCCCAAATTAATATTAGGACGCTTTTACAAAAAGAGCATTAATATTATCTAAAAAAAACTTGTTTAGAGCCTAATTACAAGGCACTCTGTTTAGTCTCTTGTGATGGTTGAAGTTATTAATACAAACTTATGACTTGTCTTAAAAGAAAATAGTTTGCTGTCGGCACATGTCAATTAGAGAACTCTAACGGGACTATTGATACATGTCATCTTAAACAAAAAAATCTAATTAAGAAATCAGTAAACCTTAATTTGTCCCGTAAAAGTTAAAGGTTTTGTATTTTAAGAGATGGGTGATGACGATTTTCAATCAGTTAACGTGGAAAGCTACGCAATAACAATATAGAAAGCAGGAAAGTGAGAAGGAAAAATAAATGGGAAGCGTTCGTCGTCATTCCGCCGTCATTGCGCTTTCAATGACTCGAACAAAAAATTGATGTATTCCAACCTCTAACGCCTTACTATTTAGCAAACTTTATTTTATGGGAAACCTTAATATATGGTATTAGTAGGGTCATCATCCATTGATAATCAAACCCATCTTAATCACATTGTCTTCTTGGATGTTAATTTGGAAAAAGAATTCGTCATACAAACATTATGCATACACATACGTCTTCCATTGTAATAACATCGTGATTCATGGAATGTGGTCAAGGGTTTTAAGTTAACCAGCATTAATGTTCACAAATAAACCATGGTAAAGAATTTCATTTAAGAGAAAACATTTTAATACTCCCTCCGTTCTTTTTTAATATGCCAGTTTTGTTTTTAGCGAAATTTAAGGAAATTAAGAGAACTAATCATTGAAAGTGGTTCTCATGACACTTGTCAATAAAAGAAGTGAAGTGAAATGGTCCCCATGACACTTGTTAGAAAAAGAAGTAAAGTGAAGTGGTCCACATAACACTTTCATCAAAAGAAGTTAAGAGAAAAGTGGTCCCAAAAAATTAAAATAACATTTGACTTTCCCAATTAGGAAACTGACATATTTTTTTGAAACTTTTATTTATAGAAACTGGCTTATTAAAAAAGAACGGAGGGAGTAACAAAGTAGGATTTGCTTAATTATATCAAAGAAAACAAAAACAAAAACCAAACTAACCTTTTAATCAACCACCTTTTGTCAAAGGAGTGTTAATCAAGGTTTTCTAAAGAGCTAGCGTCAAAAAGAATAGGACATATACCTTAATGCTAGTTTGGACTTTTGGGGCTGATTCATGCTTTAGGGTTTGATTCATGCTTAATTAATTGAATTCACAAGATTATTTTTAGTTAATTTAATGTAAGAGTGATAATAAAGATATATGAAAAATGGTCGTCATACCCATTTCTGTTATTAGTTTACACTTATTTATTCAGACTGCTTAATTAATTTGTTAGCAACTTTTCTTCGATTTTTTTAGTGACAATGATTAAATGTTGTAACTTATACGTAATCATTTTTTGTTCTTTGTCACAAATTGTTTCTTTGAAAGCTCTTTGTACCATCCAGTGCTTTTCATAGTACACGGTGGGTGCCATGGCAGCATCACAACTCGAACAAGTAGGTAAAACAAAGTCATGTGCATTAATATACATAACGAGAAAATGAATCCAATTTTACCAACATTGCTACACCCCAAACAATTTGGTACCCCTATTAGCAACCATGAATTGATATCACTTATGTGATATATACTTGGTTCTCATCAATGACATCGAAGCTTTCATTTTAAATGTCTCGAAGTTCTGATAAAATTGGCCAAATTGAAAAGAAGAACGTATTACTTTTAGTATTATACCATTTACCATGTCACGTTGTATCTGACTCGTACCAATATACCATGTTCCATTTGGGCCTGCAATTCAATCATCTTTCTTTCTCTCTTTGATTTGTTATTTCATGTGCTATTGTGAAAGATAGAAGTTGGCTAGACAAGATATGGTCAAGAAACCTGTGATGACCTTCCAGCTAGAGAGCAAATCTAGTTTCTCTTTGTGCTTGCTTCTTTCATGACCCTAATGATGGTGCTTAGTCAAAAGTGTAATTAATGGAGCTAGCTAATCAAGAGAAAAGCTTAGAGACTAAAATAGGAAAACTGTCTCGGACCCATCCAACACCATAGCTAGCTAGTTAACGATAACTGAGTAGCATTTTAGGCATATAGTACATAATAATAGAAATGAATCAGTGAACGAAGATTGAAAGTACAGTCAGATAAGCTAGGAAGACATGAGTGGGTTGTGGGGGTGGGAAGATTGTAGATTTGAAAAATCGTTTCATCTATTGATCGACATGATCGTTCATTCTTCCTTGGCCTTAGTTGCATTATGTTCGTCCCTACGCAGTACAATATGGTTCGTTTTCATGTGAAGTTCTGTAAATTTCCTAGGATCAATGTAGCAGACTCTACCCCTCAACGAACAGGAGATTCTGGAGAGTGCACTTATAGTGGTGGAGATTAGCTTGGCAGGCGGGTTAAAGACTTGAGAGCAAGCCGTTGTAAACAGTAGTCTAGTAATAAAAGCATGTTCGTTTTAAAGTAGACAAAGCTTATCAACAAACTTTGCAAGTCTTCATCTCACATTATATTGTCTCTGAAAATAGTAAATACAGAATACTCGTTTACACTAATCAAGAGTAGTGGTTGACCAAATATAATACATCATGTGACCAAGGTCGATAACCTCCCCTGTTAATGGACAATTAATTCAACATTTCCCAACAATGACAGATAGCAAAATAGGGATTACTAGTATGAATTATACCGTTATAAGAGCAAACAGTCGAAAGTGAGCATACTGCATAAGTGAATCTGTGTGTACATATTTCATCATCAAACACGTGTATGTAGGAAGACATGTGGAGAGCATGCGGACCAAGTCATCAAAACATGATGACACACGCCCACAGCCAAGAAGCCCATCCCGTCGACGTCGGATGTTTGCCCGAACAAATCCAAGGGCAGAAGTTATAAGATGTACCAAAAGCACGGTGTACTGCGGAGCACCAAATAACTCCCGAAGAGTTACTTTATCTCATCCCCAAAAGAAGCCAAGATCAACGGTGAAGAGAAGGTTGACTGACATGGACGTGACAGGGGCAGAAGACACTTGTCTGACACGAGAATGCGTCTCAACTACCCGCATTAAACACTCTGAGCAGTGTACATGTCGATCAACCCGTGGAACGAACGAGGATGACTCTGCGTGATCAAGCAATGAACGAAGACCTCTGCGTGATGGACACAAAGCAAAAGAAGATAAGGTTCCAATGGCCCTCAGAAACGAGTCCCACACTCTAACCCTATAAATACCCCCTTTCCACCAATAGAGAGGGGGATCGAAAAAGAGAGAAAAGGTTTAGAGAGAAGTCGAGAGAGAAGAATTGTTAGTGTAAGTTTACCTTTTACAATTCGCAGACCTATGTAAACTCCAAAGTCATTCGACTACCTCTGTAATCATCAAATGCATAGTGAAAACGACAACCCCGTGGATGTAGGCCTTAGTGCTGAACCACGTAAATCCCAGTCTTATTTACATTTCAGCACTTTACATTCATTTCATAATCCACGAGTTTTACTTTTACACTTCGTTTTCTTTATCTTCCTCTATGTGAACGCCTCTGGTGATGATATTCGATGAGGCTATGATAAACCCGAAGGTTTTGAGCCAAGGAATCAATGCAATTGTCTCATCAGTGCGAGCATGTGTATAGAATGCGAACATTGTTTGTGAACATATAGATGCCTTCGTGATTTACGTGTTCACAATTTGGCGCTAGAAACAGGGACTTCGTCCCGGTAAAAGATTTATCTTATCCTGTGATTTCATCTTAAACTAGCATATGATTGCTCGGCTTCATTAGCTCTAGCAATACTAGAAAAAAACACATCAAAAACATTCTTTTTACAAAATACTAGCAAAATCTAACTGAAGGCTAATGCCGTGGTTTCTACTTGGAAGATGCCGCCCCATCAGCAGGGTTGTTCCGAAGAGTTGAAGGGACGCTCCCACCAGAAGAGGGTCCCGAGGAGCCAGGCAAGGAGGCAGGTACAGGACGACGCGGATAGATCTTGACGAGGCCATGCTCGGTCTTAAGGCCAAGCTCAATCTTCTCCAGCATCTTGTTTGTCTCCTCCGCCAATTGACACCGAGCCTTATGCATAATAACTGTCGTTCGCTGGTGGGCTTGAGATAACAACGAGGATAGACGATTCACTTCTTTAGAAGCAGAACCAACAGCCTCCTCGCGGGATGCCGCCAGACTCTTAAAATAATTAGTCTGTCCTTCCTGCTGCGCTAAGGAAGATTGAGCCTTTTCAAATTTTTCATTTGCAGCGCGGAGTTGTCCCTCGAGCTCTGAAAAAGACAACACAAGGGAGTTAGCACAGAAAAGACACAATCACACTCGACGAAATGAGGTTATACCTTCGACACAAGCCGAAGCCTCTTCATACTCATTAACAACCACGTCTCGCACTTCATCAAGATAGTCATATTCCTCGGATAATTTCTTATAATCTAGTTGAAGGTTGGTGAGAGTAAATTGGCTTGCATCTAATTCTACCTGCTTCATCGAATCCATGTGACGAAGGTGGTTGACTTCGTTGTTTATCTCTGTTACCCCTTTGCTAAGTCTGTACACACATACTTCGAGATTTCTCTCAGACTCATCCTGGCGGGCTATTTCAGCGCGAGACGCAGCGAGGGCTTTGCTGAGAGCCCCAACCTCGTCTCTGGCATCGTCCCTTTCTCTGGTAAGACACAACATACTCTCCTTAATTCCCGGAAAAGGAAGGGAGCGAGCCTTTCGTAATCCTCTTCCAGAAGATGTATTACGTGTCCACAACAGCGTACCATTGAACAAAATACGGTCATGGTTATACAGATTCTGCATATCAACCATCTAAACATGCCTTGCGCGCCATCCCTCAGCCCGAGCGTCCCACTTTTTGGCTTCGCTCTTAATTTTTTCGACCAACTCTTTGATACGAGATTTTTTCCGTGCCCTTTCATTCTGAAGCCATATCAGCTCGGGGACTCCACCCACTGAAGATAGGGTGGGGAGACTCAGACAGAACAACAAAGTAGTAGAAAGGAATTACGAGGGATAAAAGATGGAGAAGAACTAAACCTGTGAAAGCTGAAACTTTGCCGCGAGTTTGCTCTAACTCAGCGCGAACAGTGGCAAGTTCTGAACGAAGACCAGCCTCCGCTTCACCCAGCCTTTCTTTCTCTTTAAGTCTATTCTTCAGTTCTTCTATCTCCACCTCAGCCGCAGATAATTCCTTTTCCCTGTGACGAAGCTTAGCCTCCAACTTCAAAGATTTCGCTTTAAAGAATTGATACAACACATGGTTACAATGCTCACTCCTCATCATCTACACATCAAACGGTAAACATTATTACACCGAAGAATTCGAGTATCACGAAGAGATATGTACGAGGACTTACCTCCAAGACACGCTGCTGGGGAAAACCATATTGGTACCCATCGGCTATGGCCATCATTTCAGCAACAGAAGATGGAGGGTCCGCTACGAGGGTAGCCTCTGGAACACTCAAGCTTTTCCCCCACATCTCGGCAACAAACGCCTCGGAAGATAGCTTCATTATCCGACGAGTGTAAGCATCAGAATCTTTCTCACCAGCAACCACCGGGGCAGGATGGGGAACAAACAACAGACTCTTTTTCTTGAGCCAATCCATTATGGCATCCTCACCCTCAAACATCAGCGAGTGAGGGAAATCCTCGGAAGGTGAGTCAACCACAGAATTCCCCTTTGCTGTCATTTCCCCATCAACACAAGTCTCGGCACCACCATGCGCAATAGGATCATCCGCGCCCTCACTCTGAACAACAACATTTTCCTTACCAAAATCCCCGAGCACATCCCAATTATCATTGGGGGAAAGTAAAGAAAAATCTTCGGGAAAACCGAGGGCATCATCAAAGAGTTCCCTTGCTGAATATATCCTGTCAAAGGAAAACCCTTGAGAAATGGTGGGGAGAGTTTCCGCAGCCTCACCTCCTCCGATAAATTCTGGATCACCAGGGTTATCACCAGCAGGAGCAGATATTTCCGCGGTAACACTTCCCTCGGCCACCGCGGTATTATTTCCCCCATCAACACCATCACAACCCGCACCAACCTCTTCCTCGACAACAGGAGGGGAAGTATCAGTACGTTCTTCCCCATCAGACATTTCCTCATCCTCGGCAAACTCTTCGTTCACCGGACTGGTAATTTCTTCATGAACCTCAGCCTCACCCGTCACAATGGTAGAAGACTGCTTGGGCGCAATCTTTTTCTTTTCGACACCTGCAAACCAATACACGTCCCACAAAAAGAGTTATTTCCTCATACACAGTTTGATTTTCAAAAAAGGAAGGGCGCGGCCAGAATCTGCAATAACCATACCTTGGTAGTAGCGGCACTCTTCGGTGGAAGTATAGCACCAGAACCCTCTTCCTCGTCTCCATCAACAACGTCGAGAGCATAAGGAAAGTTCATTCCCTCGAAATTTAAACGCCAGGGATAGAAATCTCCATAACGAGCAGGAGGAGAATCACGAGGCCTGCTACTCTCAGAAGGACGCCAACCGCGCGGACCGGGAATCCAACCATACGCCCAAGGACCAACAATTTCAATGACAGTGGCATGCCACTCATAATCATGGTCACACTTGATCCTTTCACGAGCAGGAAAAAGTTTCCGCTGAGCCGACCCCTCGGTGCCTGGAACGTATTTCAGTTTGGCATCTCTCACCTCACTTAAGAGACGAATTTCGCCCCGAGGAGCAGCGAGGTTACGAAGACTAAACGCTTCACGGCTTACGGTTCCTACTATTGACATAATCCCCAAAGGAGCTGTTGAAGTTTTCAGGAGTATACCACTCCCTCTCAGCGGGATTTGGAACGTAACATGTCATCGTCGTCTCCCCCTTACTCCGCAAATAACATTCCCTCAGTGCACGGAGATAGTTCCCCGAAAATTGGGACACGCGACTATAAGTATTGGTGTAAGAGCCTTCGCGACCAGCCAGCACGTCATAATAAAAGGAATCACCATACTTATACAACGGCAGCATAAGACCCGCCTCGAAGGCTCCAACCATAGTCAACAGGTGAAACTCATCAAACTGATACTTCGAGATGAGCTCGTAAGTAATATCATCCTCAGGGGCATAGAAACGAACCTCGAAGGCTTGAAGCTAATGCTTTTCCTTGAAAACTTCAAGGTCAATGTGCTTAAACGTGACTTTCTTCTTGCTAACCGAAACGCTGCGTATCACCGGAACAGCCTCCTCTTCTTCCGCGGGATCGGACGAACCAACAAAAGCTTCGGAAGCTTTTCTTTTGAAAGGAGGATTTTTTCAGCTCTCGGCACACCACCTTTGGAGTTCTTCCCTTTGAAAGAAAGTACTGGAGGCGGCGGCAGAGGGTTCTGCACGGGCACTATAGAACGAAGAGGGGGAATATCGAAGGTGCCACCGCGAGGAGGTATCTGCGTACACCTGGAGTCATCACGAGGACGAAAAGGAGCACGGATGGCAGCGTATCGAGACCCGGAAGGGCCCCTCGATGGATCCCCTTTCCTAGGAGGATAAGCCTTCGTCCCAGAAGAAGACGAAACTTTACTACCGCGGGGATCCATTTGCGACAATTTAGAGAGATCTCCCCCGTGTGGAGATGTATCAGAATCTCTACGCGGAGGGGATCTCGGCAGACTGGAAGCCGGAGTTTGATAAGGAAGCCGCGGACGGTCAGACATGGCTGCGAGGAGGTACAAAAAACAAGTTAGAAGCAAACACGAGGGCATCACCAAAGATCAAAAAACCACAAAATTAACAGTTCATCTCAACATAGCCCAAAAACCCTAAAACTAGCATACATGCATACATGCATGTATACCCTAAAGCCTTAAACCCTAAACTGAACAGTTCAATCAATACAATTGAAACACTGGCCTCCTCGACTTGAGAAGAAGAACAGGGTCAAACTAGCATACATGCATCAAAAGATGTTCTTCATCACAAACAAGGTACGACAGCAGCAGGAAATTTACAATCAACACAATCAACACAAAACTTAAAACAACATAAACGAAGAAAAGAAACCTTACCACCACAAACAAAATCCCAAAAGAAGACAAATGAGAGAACAAACCAGAAACAAAGAAGAAACGAGCGTGATTAATGCTAGGGCAGAGAGAATTTAATGGTTGAAGAACAAAGGATGAAGTCTGACAGGGAGAATGAAATTAATTATCAAGGAGAATGAAATTAATTTTTTCTCCTCTCTTTAATATACTCGAAAGAAAGAGAAGGAAGTTAATGGAGGAATGGGAAACGTGCCCATTAAATGAGCAGTTAATGCACGAGTAAGAAACGTGCCCAAATATCTAGGAGAAGTTATTAGGAGAGAGGAGGAATATGTAACGTCTGTTTTCTTCAATGCTCCCACTAAACAATCAAGCCCGAAGAAAAGGGGCAAATTGTGTGTACATATTTCATCATCAAACACGTGTATGTAGGAAGACACGTGGAGAGCATGCGGACCAAGTCATCAAAACATGATGACACACTCCCACAGCCAAGAAGCCCATCCCGTCGACGTCGGATCTTTGCCCGAACAAATCCAAGGGCAGAAGTTATAAGATGTACCAAAAGCACGGTGTACTGCGGAGCACCAAATAACTCCCGAAGAGTTACTTTATCTCATCCCCAAAAGAAGCCAAGATCAACGGTGAAGAGAAGGTTGACTGACATGGACGTGACAGGGGCAGAAGACACTTGTCTGACACGAGCATGCGCCTCAACTACCCGCATTAAGTACTCTGAGCAGTGTACGTGTAGATCAACCCGTGGAACGAACGAGGATGACTCTGCGTGATCAAGCAATGAACGAAGACCTCTACATGATGGACACAAAGCACAAGAAGATAAGGTTCCAACGGCCCTCAGAAACGGGTCCCACACTCTAACCCTATAAATACCCCCTCTCCACCAATAGAGAGGGGGATCGAAAAAGAGAGAAAATGTTTAGAGAGAAGTCGAGAGAGAAGAATTGTTAGTGTAAGTTTAACTTTTACAATTCGCAGACCTATGTAAACTCCAAAGTCATTCGACTACCTCTGTAATCATCAAATGCATAGTGAAAACGACAACCCCGTGGATGTAGGCCTTAGTGCTGAACCACGTAAATCTCAGTCTTATTTACATTTCAGCACTTTACATTCGTTTCATGATCCACGAGTTTTACTTTTACACTTCGTTTTCTTTATCTTCCTCTATGTGAACGCCTCTGGTGATGATATTAGATGAGGCTATGATAAACCCGAAGGTTTTGAGCCAAGGAATCAATGCAATTGTCTCATCAGTGCGAGCATGTGTATAGAATGCGAACATTATTTGTGAACATATAGATGCCTTCGTGATTTACGTGTTCACAGAATCATTGACACTTTTCATTATCCCACTAAACTAAAAAATATACTGAATTAGACTAAAATTCTAGAAACACCACAAACATCGTGTAAACCAAATTATGGGTAACTGGAACAAGTTAATGATCTCATTAGTTAATTGATTAATATCTTCAAAACTTGACAAGATTTTCAAAGAATAATAGTAGTATTCAAACAAATTTAAATTTTAGTAATGAGATATAATTTCTTATATCATCACATCATTATCAAAATCTTGAGCTACAACCACTGTTTATGGAATATGTTAGTTATTGAAGACTAGTTAATTATTTTCTAAAGTTAGTCGTGGTTATTAAGGGAAGGTGTTTCTTAAACCGATTAGAATTCTTGGTGGCCAAGTTTGTAACCTATATAAATAGGTAATTAGGCCTTGTAGAATTTGTGCATTGTGTAGAAAACGATTAAGAGATCGGTGAGAGATTTCTTGTATAGCTTTTAGGGCTAAAGGTAGGGTTTCGTTGTGAGAGCATATTGGAGAGGAACAAGAGACAAGGTTATCGTCTCGGGTAATTGTTGCGGTGTAACCAAGGGTTTGCTGGGATTCACACGACGCTGTAATCGTTTTTCTTCTTAGTGGATTTGAGTTTGTGAGGCTCAAAGTGGACGTGGACAATATATAAAAGTTGTATGTATTGGTCAAACCACTATAAATCTTGTGTCTTGTGAGTTGATTTATCTTTCTCGTATTATTATGGTTGCTTGTGCTTGGTTTACTTATTATTCATCATAATATCTCAAGATCCGTTATTCCGCGGTTGTCAGTGATTATTCCCTAAGAAAATCCTGACAACTGGTATCAGAGCTCGGGTTAGAGCTTTAGGGTTTATCGTAGTACGATTGGAGTGGGAGTTATGGGTGATAATAACGAAAGTACGGTAGCTAGGGTTAAAATTTTTAGTGGGAAGAACTCTGCGTTTTGGAAGTCTCAGATGGAAGACTACCTATATGAGAAAGACATTGCTGATCCATTGGGTGGAGTTGCGAAAAAGGGAGCACGTAAAGACGATGAATGGACAACTCTTGATCGCAAGTGTGTAGCCGTGATCCGTAGATGTCTAACGGAGGAAGTCTACAATAACGTACAAGAGGAAACTAGTACGAAGGATCTTATGGATAAACTTGAAAAGTTGTATCAAAAGTCTTCAGCCTCGGGGAAGATTATGTTGTGTGAACAATTATTTAATCTGAAGATGCAAGAAGGAGAAGCGATTTCAGCACATCTTGCGAAGTTTAAATCAATTATTTCTCAGCTTTCAAAAGTTAGTATTACTTTTGATGATGAAGTTCAAGCTTTACGGTTGTTGTCGTCATTACCAAAGAGTTGGGAGACTGCAAGGACAACCATTAGAAATTCCTCATGGAGCGAGAAGTTGAATCTTGATGATGTGCAACAAAGGTTAATTGCTGAAGAGGAGAGAAGAATAGAACAAGGTTATGTTTCTAGTTCTTCAAGCTCAGCCTTAAGTATGCATGAAGAAGATAGAGGCAGGAGTTCAAATCGGAACAACAACAAATCCAGATGGAAGTCTAGAGGAAAATCTAGGGGGAGATCTCAATCCCGGCCTAGAGGTGTTGTTGAGTGTTGGGCGTGTAAGAAAGTAGGACACTTCAAGCGCGATTGTCCGGAAAACAAAGGTGCTAATAATGGTGGAAACAAAGGTAATCAAGAAGAGGTCAACGTAGTTGCAGCTGCGGAAACGGTGAAGGTCCTTGTTGATAACAAGAAGATGATTACGGAAGATTTTTTACTACTCTCTGAGGACAAGCAAGATGAGTCTTGGATTATATACTCGGGAGCTTCTTTCCATGC
Organism: Papaver somniferum; assembly: GCF_003573695.1. Lineage (NCBI taxonomy): Eukaryota > Viridiplantae > Streptophyta > Magnoliopsida > Ranunculales > Papaveraceae > Papaver > Papaver somniferum. Next base: position 88,074,197 of record NC_039358.1, read on the forward strand.
AACGGGTGATAAGAGTATTATGATCTCTTATAAGGAAGGATACTACGGCCAAGTATTCTTAGGTGACGGTGAAGCATGCGACATCATCGGTTTGGGTGATGTGATCTTGAAGTCAATGGTTCGACATGGAAATTGAAGGATGTACGACACGTTCCAAATTTGAAGAAGAACTTGGTGTTTGTGGGCCAAGTTTGCGATGATGACTGTGAAGTTGTGTTAACGAAACACAATTGGAAAGTAAAGAAAGGGGTTATGGTATTAGATCGTGGAGTTAGAGTTAATACTCTATACCGGACTTCAGATGGAACTACTTTAGCAGTGGCTAGTAGTGGTGAAGACACTAGCTTATGGCATAGAAGATTAGGGCACATGAGTGAGAAGAATATGAATATTCTATGTTCGGTAGGATATCTACCTAAGGTGAAGTATGTTGATATGAGTTTTTGTGAAGACTGTGTTCTTGGAAAGCAAAAAAGGGTTAGCTTCAGCAGAGGAGGAAGAGACTTGAGAAGTTCAAAACTTTATTTGGTTCACACGGATGTATGGGGACCAATTGATGTTGCATCTCACAGCGGGTTCCAGTATTATGTCACCTTTATTGATGATCACTCAAGGAAGGTGTGGCTTTACTTCATGAAGAATAAGTTCGAGGTGTATGAAGTGTTTAAGAAGTGGAAAGCTTTGGTTGAAACAGAAACTGGTATGAAGTTGAAGTGTCTAAGGTCAGACAACGGTGGTGAGTATGACAAAACAGAATTCTTACAGTTATGTGCTACAAATGGAATTCGTTTGGAGAGGACAGTTCCAAGGACACCACAGGAGAATGGAGTAGCAGAACGTATGAATTGGACGTTGAATGCACGTGCAAGGTGCATGAGGTTGCAGTCTGGTTTGCCCGAGACCTTCTGGGCACATGCAACAGAGACGGTTGCTTATCTAATTAACAGGACACCTAGTAGTCCATTAGATATGAAGATACCAGAGGAGGTTTGGACTGGCAAAAAGGTAAATGTTTCCTATTTGAAAGTTTTTGGTTGTGTTGGTTATGTTCATCTTAGTCCCGGTGAGAGGTCTAAGATAGCTGCTCAAGCAAAGAAGTGTATATTCCTTTGTTATTGACGCTTTTGGGTATAAACTTTGGGACTATGAGGGTCACAAAGTTATTAGAAGTAGAGATGTCACTTTTAATGAGAATGAGTTGTACAAGGACAGGAATACATCACAAGTTGAAGATGTCAGGTCAAGCAACGTCGATAAGGAGTTGTATATCGATATTGATGATGTTTCTGGAAGAAGTGTGGGACAAGAAGAGCATGATGTTGCTGATGGCAGAGAAGTACAAGTTGAAAAGACTTCTACTGCAGTGGGAGTTATTCCTACAGTTTCACAAGAAGTACGAAGATCGTCAAGAACTCCTAAACCAAACCCAAGGTATGTTTTGAATTATCTATTACTTACGGATGGAGGCGAACCTGAAGATATTAAGGAAGCACTAGCGGTTGATGATTCAATCAAGTGGAAACTTGCTATGGAGGATGAGACAAATTCACTTGATGAGAATGGCACTTGGGTGTTAGTAAAATTACCAAGAGGTAAGAAGGCGTTGCATAACAAGTGGGTTTATCGGATGAAATCTGAAGCAAATGGAGAAATTCGCTACAAGGCGAGGTTGGTTGTGAAAGGTTTCCAGCAAAAACCTGGTGTTGATTACAACGAGATATTTTCTCCAGTTGTGAAGATGACTACTATTCGATTAGTGTTAAGTCTAGTGGCTTATGAAGATATCTACCTTGAACAGTTGGATGTAAAGACAGCTTTTCTTCATGGTGACCTAGATGAAGAAATTTACATGAAGCAGCCAGAAGGATTCATAGTAAAAGGAAAGGAAGAGATTGTGTGCAAGCTAAAGAAGAGTTTGTATTGTTTAAAACAAGCCCCGAGACAGTGGTACAAGAAGTTTGATAACTTCATGCATAGAAGTGGTTACTCACGGTGTAATGCAGATCATTGTTGTTACTTCAAAAGGAATGGTTCTGACTACATCATATTACTACTGTATGTGGATGATATGTTGGTTTCCGGAACATCTCTACAAGAAGTTGAGAATTTGAAGAAAAAATTAGCAAGTGAGTTTGCTATGAAAGATCTTGGTGAAGCAAAGCAGATTCTTGGTATGAGGATCATAAGAGACAGAGCTAAGGGTGTACTTATGCTTAGTCAGGCTGAATATATTGAACGAGTGTTGAAAAGATTCAATATGGAGAATGCTAAACCAGTTAGTTCTCCACTTGGAAGTCAAATTCGCCTTTCAAGTATGCAGTGTGCGAAGACAAATGAAGAAAAGGAGTACATGACTAACGTACCATATTCTTCGGATATTGGGGGTCTAATATATGCTATGGTGTGCACGAGACCGGATATTGCACATGCAGTGGGAGTAGTGAGTAGATATGCAAGCAACCCAGGAAAACAACATTGGGAAGCTGTGAAGAGGATTCTCAGGTATTTGAGAGGTAACACAAACGTACCATTGTGTTATGGAAAAGGTGGTTCTATTTTGAGGGGTTATGTAGATGCAGACTTCGCAGGTGATGTAGATAAAAGGCAAAGTACGACCGATTATGTTTATACTATGGGGTCAGCTGCAGTGAGTTGGAACTCAAGGTTACAGAAGTTGGTGACATTGTCTACTACTGAAGCGGAGTACGTAGCGGTGACGGAAGCGAGCAAGGAGATGATTTGGTTACAAGGATTATTAGCTGAGTTGGTCAAGGAACAAGGAGATAAGGTTCTGTTTAGCGACAGTCAAAGTGATATACATTTAGACAAGAACTCAGCCTATCATGCTAGGACGAAGCATATAGATATCCGTTATCATTTCATTCGGGATATTTTAGAAGAATGAGAGTTGAAGCTCGAGAAGATTCTTGGTTCGAAGAATCCGACGGATATGTTTACCAGGGGAGTTACATCAGACAAGCTAAAGCTCTGCAAGGCTTTAGTTGGTCTCTCAGAATGAGGATCTGGGAGGGGAGCCGCACTGACATGAAGATGTTTTAGCACCGTCAATCCAAAGTTGAAGAATGGAAGACAATCAATAAGTCTTCAAAGTGTGAGATTGTTAGTTATTGAAGACTAATTAATTATTTCCTAAAGTTAGTCGTGGTTATTTAGGGAAGGGGTTCCTAAACCGGTTAGAATTCTTGGTGGCCAAGTTTGTAACCTATATAAATAAGTAATTAGGCCTTGTAGAATTTGTGCATTGTGTAGAAAACGATTAAGATATCGGTGAGAGATTACTTGTATAGCTTTTAGGGCTAAATCTAGGGTTTCGTTGTGAGAGCATATTGGTGAGGAACAAGAGACAAGGTTATCGTCTCGGGTAATTATTGCGGTGTAACCAAGGGTTTGCTGGGATTCACACGACGTTGTAATCGTTTTTCTTCATAGTGGATTTGAGTTGGTGCGGCTCAAAGTGGACGTAGACAATATATAAAAGTTGTATGTATTGGTCGAACCACTATAAATCTTGTGTCTTGTGAGTTGATTTATCTTTCTCGTATTATTATGATTTCTTGTGCTTGGTTTACTTATTATTCATCATAATATCTCAAGATCCGTTATTCCGCGGTTGTCAATGATTATTCCCTAAGAAAATCCTGACAGAATAAGCCTGTAATTTTGCAACAAATTTTCTTTATTTGGGATGAACTCTCATTTCTTATGCTTCTTCCCCTTCAAGCCCATGTTACCTTTCACTAATAAGCTTGTTCGCTTGAACTCTCCTTTCCCAAAAAAATTCTTTCCTGACTAATGATCCTTTCTACTAATAAACACGCGCTTTTGGAGGGAAAGATTCAACTTCATCATCTAATGTGTTCAAATGAACAGGCCTGTAGTCAAGCCTAACCTTCTCTTCCTCCCAGTACCTACAAGATATAACCAAATATTTAGTTTTAGAAACCAATCAACTTGTGAGAAAAAAACAAAAAGATAGAAGGACGATGGTTGATGGAGGCGTTTCAGCGACGTTGGAACTATGAGACTCTAAAATTGTGTATCGAAATTGAAGACTTGAAAAATGATAGTGGAAGCATAAAGAGAACTCACCCGACAGTGTGCTTCATCCAGTTCAAGTCATCCCTTTTCTGGAAATAAGAGAAACAAAAAGAAGTTTGATGAATTTTACTAAATAACTACGAATGCATGAAACTGAAAAAACTCGAGAAAGAATCTAACCGTGAAATCTTCTCGTGCATGCGCTCCTCTGCTCTCCTTCCTAGCTTCAGCAGAGTGCATGGTTATACATGCATTAATCAAAAGGTTTTCTAATTCAATTGTCTCAATCAAGTCAGAGTTTCTGCAACAAAAAAAAAAATAGACTCTTAGTGAAGAATGGATTTATGAATGATGATGGGCGCCAAGATGTTAGGTTATAACAACCGGTAAGAACCCTAACAGAACTGAAGAAGTAATCTAAAGAACAAGTTGCGCCTCTTTTCTTCTCTTGGTTTTTCATGAACTGAAAGAGGTACAAAGGGTCAGTTAAATACCCTTTTACAAAACCCTAAAATGAGATCTAACCTCAGGGACACATCACAACTGTCCACTAATGCTTTACTTAATGCTAACTTAAGTGGCTACTTAGGATAATTAATAACTGGATTATCTACTAATTTAAGCGTACGGAACATGTACGGAACTTTTATGCTATTCTCACCAATTATTAGCGACTGGGGCACCCCTTCTACTAGCCGTGCTATGACAATACTTTCCCCTGCAGAGAATCCTTGTCCTCAAGGATTAAACTCAGGAAAATGCGATTTGATGTTGCTAGCATCCTCCCAAGTACTGTCTTCTACTAAAGAGTTAGACCATTGTATGAGGTATTGTGGGACTGAAAAGTTGTTACGGACTATAACCCTTTCCCCTAAGAGAGCAATGGGTTTCACGATGATTTTCCCCTGTTGATCAGTCAATGGTAGTTGAGGAGGGGAAGTAATTGTGGTACCAATCTTCTTCTTGAGCTGGGAGACGTGAAACACAGGATGTATCCTTGATTCAGAGGGAAGTTGTAGCTTGTAAGCCATAGAGCCGATCTTCTCAATGACTTTAAAGGGTCCATAATATTTGGCAGACAATTTCTGGTTTTTTCTTAGTGCCACTGATGTTTGTCTATAAGGTTGAAGTCTGAGGTAGACCATATCATCCAATCGGAAACTCCTATCAGCATTGACCATTGTAAGTTATTGCACACCCCTGAACTGATAGTCATATCACCATTGGCTACTGTCACTAGCAATTGAGCAGGAGGTTCTATATTGCAGTTTAACTGTTGAGCCAAGTTAGTATCAATGAAGCTGTGTGTACTCCCTGTATCTATCAGTATTGTGATGATTTTTTTTTGATAGACCCAGGGATTCTGATAGTCTCACTACTAGTACTACCAGTAAGAGATTGAAGTGATATGCTCATATCTGTCTCAACTGGTGCATCTTCATTTTTCTCATGTTCAATTTCTGAGTCTTCCCATGAGTTCTTAACTTCCTCTACCTCTTCAGATAACAACATGAATAGTTGTTTACATTTGTGACCAGGTGCAAACTGTTAATCACAGTTGAAACAAAGCCTTTTTCTCCTACTATCTTGAATCTGCTCATAAGTCAATTTTTTGATGTGGGGGGGGGGGGGGGGGGGGG
>NC_039358.1:88080032-88084768 GCF_003573695.1 Papaver somniferum
GGGGGGGGGTTAGTATGGTTTTGTGGTGGTGCTTTTAGGCTGAGGATGTGGTTTGATAAATGGGCTTTTTGTTGCTGTGTTATTTCTGTAAGTAGAAGGGAAGTAGGTGGTGGTGGGATATTGAGGTTTAAGGGTAGCCTTATTTCTTTTTTGTTGTCCTTCTAATGAGAGTTCCTGAAATCTGGCTAGTTAGAAGGCTTCGAAAGAGTGTTAGGTTTGAACATGTGTATGGTGTTTTTTATTTCTTCCTTCAACCCACTCAAGAAACTAAGGACAAAGTAGGACTCGGTGAGATGAGGGTTTCTTGCTAAGCGTGATAGCTTTTAATGCTTCAAATTTTTCAAAATATTCTTCTACAGAAGCTAGCTGAATTAATTTATTAAACATTCCTACATAATTAATTTATTGTATTCTGTGACATTTCTGTGACTCACCATCATGTGATTCATGATCTGGTGCTTCAGTTTCTTCCTCTCTCTCATTGTCCTTGTTCAATAATTGAAGAAGTGCAGACTGTATGGTAGTATTCTGCTAAGATATATCTTTAATGTTTCTCATCAGCTCTTCTGTCCTCTTAATGGATGTTGTACGTTCTTCAGCCTCCTTGGAAGCAATAAGTGAAAGTGACGAGACCTCCTCTGCCAATTTAGTGAATAAGGCTTTCATTTCCCTTGAATGATTATCAAAGCTTTTCTCAACATCTCGTAAATTGGGTCCTGTCATGGTGGATCAAACCAGCTCTGATTCAATTGTTAGGTTATAACAACTGGTAAGAACTCTAACAAGACTGAATAAGTAATCTAAAGAATAAGTTGTGCCTCTTTTCTTCTCTTGGTTTTTCATGAACTGAAAGAGGTACAAAGGGTCAGTTAAATACCCTTTTACAAAACCCCAAAATGAGATCTAACCTCAGGGACACATCACAACCGTCCACTGATGCTTTACTTAATGCTAACTTAAACGACTACTTAAGATAATTAATAACTGGATTATCTACTAATTTAAGCGTACGGAACATGTACGAAACTTTTATGCTATTCGCACCCATTATTAGCGACTGGGGTACCCCTTCTACTAGCCGTGCTATGACAATACTTTCCGCTACAGAGAATCCTTGTCCTCAAGGATTAAACTCAGGAAAATGCGATTTGATGTTGCTAGCATCCTCCCAAGTACTGTCTTCTACTAGAGAGTTAGACCATTGTATGAGGTACTGTGGGACTGAAAAGTTGTTACGGACTATAACCCTTTCCCCTAAGAGAGCAATGGGTTTCACGATGATTTTCCCCTGTTGATCAGTCAATGGTAGTTGAGGAGAGGAAGTAATTGTGGTACCAATCTTGTTCTTGAGCTGGGAGACGTGAAACACAGGATGTATCCTTGATTCAGAAGGAAGTTGTAGCTTGTAAGCCATAGAGCCGATCTTCTCAATGACTTTAAAGGGCCCATAATATTTGGCAGACAATTTCTGGTTTTTTCTTAGTGCCACTGATGTTTGTCAATAGGGTTGAAGTCTGAGGTAGACCATATCATCCAATCGGAAACTCCTATCAGTCCTCTTCATATCAGCAAAATACTTCATTCTCTCATGTGACTTCTGCAATGATTCCTGGAGCATACTGATTATTCTGTCTCTTTCCTTTATGTAATCCTCTACATCAGCTATTGAAGAGGTGACCTCAAGAGGGAAATCTAAGTGTGGAGGATCATACCCATATAGTGCCTTGAAGGGGGAAGTGTGTAGGCTTGTATGATAGTTGGAGTTTTACCACCATTCTTCCAACGGTAACCATTTGCTCCAGTCCTAGGGCTTGTATCCTGTCATGCATCTGAGATAATTCTCTAAGCAGGCATTTACTCTCTCAGTCCGCCCATCAGTCTATGGATGGTAGGTTGTGCTGAGCTGCAAGGAAGTCCCAATGGATTTAAACAAGTCTTTCCAAAAGTTTCTGGTGAAGATCTTGTCTCTATCTGATGTAATAGTGGTTGGTAACCCATGTAGCTTGAATACCTGACTAAGAAATTCCTGAGCTACTGTTGATGCAGTGTCCACAATGACCATGATCACCTATACCTGACTAAGAAATTCATGAGCTACTATTGAAAATGACTTAGAGCAATAAAGTGGTTGTATTTAGTAAGCCTGTCCACAATGACCATGATCACCTCTTTTCTGTTGGACTTTAGCAATCCTTCTATGAAATCCATGGATATGTGTTTCCAGGCATGCTCTGGGATAGGTAATGGTTGTACCAATCCTGTTGGATGTGTGTTCTCCACCTTGTTTCTTTGGAAAACATCACAAGAAGCAACCATCTCAATGATCTTAGTCCTCATTCCTGACCAACTGAAATATGTCTTGGCCCTTTGGTAACTACCATGCACCTATGAATGGCCTCCAATTGAAGATGAGTGAATTTAAGTGAGTACCATCCTCCTCACCCCATTGTTGTTGCCTACATAGATTCTATTCTTGTACCTCAAGACTCCCTCCTTGTAAGTATACCCCTTCAAGGGAGAGGGAGATAATAAGCATTTGGAAATGATGTCTTGTGCTACTCCATCTTGTTCATAACTCTTGATGACTTCCAATGCCTATACTGGCCTTGTAGTGGAGATGACCTGACAAGAAGAAATTGGTATTCTAGAGAGTGGACCTTCAGCTTTATCTCCATCCCTTTCTTGTACTTGATGTCATAATCAAAGACTAGCAGCTTCATCAACCATTTTTGTTGTAGAGCTGTAGTCATTCTCTGCTCCAAAAAGTACTTAATACTTTGTTGGTATGTGTGGATTGTAAAGTAGTTTCACATCAAATAGTTCCTCCATTTAGTGACATCCATTACTATGGCTAACAACCCGTTTTCATATGTGGATAGCCGTAATGATCTGGGGCTGAGTGGCTTACTGAAATAAGTTATGGGTCTTCCTTCCTGCATGAGCATTGCTCCTACACCCTTGGCACGTGCATCAGTTTCCAAGATGAAAGGTTTGGAGAAATCAGGTATAGCTAGGACAGGAGTGCTGCTCATTGCTTGCTTCAATTCTGCAAAGGCTTTGTCAGCTGAGTTGGACCACACAAAAGCATTATTCTTGAGTAAGTCAGTTAATGGTTTGCAAATAGCTACACATCCCTTGACAAAATTCCTGTAGTACCCAGTCAATCCTAGGAATCCCCTTAATTCCTTTAATGTCTTTGGATTAGGCCAAGATATCATGTTGGCAATCTTGGATTTATCTGCTGACACTCCCTCAGATGTGATGAGATGACCCAAATATTCCAACTCTCTTTGTGCAAAACAACATTTTGATTTATTTGCATACAGCTCATGTTGTTAATAAATTCAAGACTATCTTCAAGTTCTCTTCATTCTCTTCAAGAGTCTTGTTGTGGATCAAGATATCATCAAAGAAGACTAGGACAAATTTCCTTAAGAAGGGCTTAAAGATCTCATTCATCAAGGCTTGGAAAGTGGATGGAGCATTTGTGAGCCCAAAGGGCATCACCTTGAATTCATAATGACCTTCATGTGTCCTGAATGTTGTTTTGTGAATGTCGGGGCCAAACATTCTTATCTGATGGTACCCAGACCTCAGATCCAACTTAGTGAACACTATGGAACCAAAAAGCTCATCTATTACTGGAATGGGGATTTATCCTTGATTGTTATCTCATTGAGATTTCTGTAATCAACACAAAATCTCCAAGAATTATCCTTCTTTTTTACTAGAAGGATAGGGGAGGCAAATGTGCCGCGTCTTTCCTGTATAATGCCAACATTCTTCATTTCTTTCACCAGAGATTCAACTAATGACTTTTGCACATAAGGACATCTGTAGAGTCTCTAGTTAGGGGGTATTGAGTTAGGAATTAATGGGATAGTATGGTCAAGGACCTTGGTGATGGTAGAGTCTTAGGTTCTTAAAATACATCTGAAAATTCATCAAGAGTATTTTGTATATGAGCAGGAGGTTGAGTGGGAGTAAGAGTTGTTGATGTAGAAATGGAGAATAGTTGACCCATAACCCCATAAGTGTTCTTTTTAAAGAACCTCTTCATTGCTCTAGTACCAATCATCTTCAGGGTAGGTTCTTCTCTAGTACTAGATAGTGTGATCTTCTTCCCTTGATGAATGAAGCTGGTACACAATTTTTCAAAATTGAAAACCACATCACCAAGTGTTCTGAGCCAATCAGCCCCCAACACCATGTCACAACCTCCAAGTGGTAGTAATATGAGTTCACTGGAGAATTTATGGCCCTGCATTGACCATTGTAAGTTATTGCACACCCCTGAACTGATAGTCCTATCACCATTGGCTACTGTCACTAGCAATTGAGCAGTAGGTTCTATATTGCAGTTTAACTGTTGAGCCAAGTTAGTATCAATGAAGCTGTGTGTACTCCATGTATCTATCAGTATTGTGATGATTTTTTTGTTTGATAGACCCAGGGATCCTGATAGTCTCACTACTAGTACTACCAGTAAGAGATTGAAGTGATATGCTCATATCTGTCTCAACTGGTGCATCTTCATTTTTCTCATGTTCAACCTCATGTTCACTTTCTGAGTCTTCCCCTGAGTTCTTAACTTCCTCTACCTCTTCAGATAACAACATGAATAGTTGTTTACATTTGTGACCAGGTGCAAACTGTTCATCACAGTTGAAACAAAGCCTTTTTCTCCTACTATCTTGAATCTGCTCATAAGTCAATTTTTTGATGAGGGTGGGGGG
>NC_039358.1:88084923-88159504 GCF_003573695.1 Papaver somniferum
GGGGGGGGGTTAGTATGGTTTTGTGGTGGTGCTTTTAGGCTGAGGATGTGGTTTGATAAAGGGGCTTTTTGTTGCTGTGTTATTTCTGGAAGTAGAAGGGAAGTAGGTGGTGGTGGGATATTGAGGTTTAAGGGTAGCCTTATTTCTTTTTTGTTGTCCTTCTAATGAGAGTTCCTGAAATCTGGCTAGTTGGAAGGCTTAGAAAGAGAGTTAGGTTTGAACATGTGTATGGTGTTTTTTATTTCTTCCTTCAACCCACTCAAGAAACTAAGGACAAAGTAGGACTCGGTGAGATGAGGGTTCTTGCTAAGCGTGATAGCTTTTAATGCTTCAAATTTTTCAAAATATTCTTCTACAGAAGCTAGCTGAATTAATTTATTAAACATTCCTACATAATTATCGTTAGCTAGATCTTCAAAGCGAGTACAGATTGCTAAAGAGAAATAAGACCAAGAGATGTACTCTTTACCTAACTAATAGTCCCAAAACCAAGCATTTGCTTTACCCTCCAGATAAATAGAAGCAGTATCCACCTTTTCTCTCTCATCAATATCCTTTATTGTGAAGAACCTCTCACACTTTCTGATCCATCCTCTTGGGTTGTCTCCGTCAAACCTTGGAAAGTCTAGCTTTGGGGGTCTGTGAGAATCATTTCTGTATTGTATTCTGTGACGTTTGTGTGACTCACCATCATGTGATTCATGATCTGGTGCTTCAGTTTCTTCCTCTCTCTCCTTATCCTTGTTCAATAATTGAAGAAGTGCATACTGTATGGTAGTATTCTGCAGAGATATATCTTTAATGTTGCTCATCAGCTCTTCTGTCCTCTTAATGTATGTTGTACGTTCATCAGCCTCCTTGGAAGCAATAAGTGAAAGTGACGAGACCTCCTCTGCCATTTTAGTGAATAAGGCTTTCATTTCCCTTGAATGATTATCAAAGCTTTTCTCAACATCTCGAAAATTGGGTCCTATCATGGTGGATCAAACCAGCTCTGATACCAATTGTTAGGTTATAACAACTGGTAAGAACCCTAACAAGACTGAAGAAGTAATCTAAAGAATAAGTTGCGCCTCTTTTCTTCTCTTGGTTTTTCATGAACTGAAAGAGGTACAAAGGGTCAGTTAAACACCCTTTTACAAAACCCGAAAATGAGATCTAACCTCAGGGACACATCACAACCGTCCACTGATGCTTTACTTAATGCTAACTTAAACGGCTACTTAAGATAATTAATAACTGGATTATCTACTAATTTAAGCGTACGGAACATGTACGGAACTTTTATGATATTCACACCCATTATTAGTGACCGGGGCACCCCTTCTACTAGCCGTGCTATGACACCAGACTGATAAGCACAAAGTTTTACCATATCAGACTACGATCTTTCAACCCAACATCATGAAAACTCTCCCAAGTTTTACCAATTCATTTTTCAAAAGAATACTACATAACCATAAACTTACCCTAACCCCCATGCTCCCATTTTTTACATTTTTGAGTCGCTTTGTCAAAATGCCCGTAATCATCCGTCACACTGACGTTTGTATCCTTATCTTTGCTGCACAAAAATTATTTAATTAAGGAAGATGTCATTTTTTATCCTGGCTAAACTGGGGCCTATAGATTACTTCATCTACCTAATACACAATGATAAGGAGTGTCTAATATTTATGAAAACTACCAAAATTACCCTCAAATAAATATTAATATTACTGAATTACCCCCATCAATCCTTAATAAACCTAACTAACAAAAATCAGTTTTCATTTCTAACCTAAAAACCGATTCTTCATCTCCTGTACTCCCTCTCTTTTTATATTTTTGAAACCGAAAATCGTCGATGATCGACGATTCAAAAACGATTAATCGTTTCTTTCTTCTATAAAATGTCGAAACCAAGAACTAAGTATGCTACTAACAGAAATCATCCTAGTGCGGACAATCCCGGACTTGTTGAAGCGATTCGAAATAGAACGAAGGAAGTGCAAGAACAATCTGAAGCCTCTCGTATCGCACAAGAGGAAGAAATGGGTCGAATCAAGTACTTTTCTATCAACCCAATCCTCTAAACTAGGTTTTAGTAACATGCATTAGGTTAGAAATCGAGAATTTTGAAATCAAAAAGTTTCAGTGTTCACAGAATCGGGTTACGTTAATGTCGAAGTAACCCGATGCTTGTTAGAAACTGATTATGTTCTTCAACTTATAAACTGATTGTTCTGTATGTGAAAAGGAATCGGGGAACGTTAATGTATAAATAGCCCGATTGTAGCCAATATTCCTGGATCTTTATTTTGTTGGAATCGGATTACATATGTCTTCACAAAAACCGATTGTGTAGTTGGAATCAGACTTTATATGTATATCGAGTAAACCGATTTCTGGAATCGGTTTACATTAGCACTTAACAAAAACCAATTGTGTACCTTGACTTAGAAAAAATGCATTCGATTCCATTGTTGTTTGTCGCTTAACTCCGTATTCTACAAGCCAAACAAGGACAACCAAAAAAAGCAAACCGAAAAGAAATATAAGAAGAGACATGACCTTTACACCAATTGGAAAAAAACCAAACCATATGATAATGATATTTTCATTGTTCACAAGCCTTTACCATCATGTGATTATAGGGACGACAGAGCGTTTCACAGATATCCTTTGGATGGTCCATCTCGAGCAGATGACGAGACAATTCCGGGTTACATACCGTGGTACCTCAAAGTTTCGCATACTCGAGTGATACGAATAGATGAGAGGCCCAAGATAGAGGACAAAGATACGACTCTCGATTACTTGGTGCGTATTGTTACTCAATTACGATTTTGTTAATGGTTTTTGCATTATATATTGAATGTTTGTTATTTGAAATTGAAACAGAGAAGACGAGTCGGACACTTGATAACCCAGGCAAAGTTAGAAATCAGGGAAGGGAAAAATGTGAAGGCCAATGAAAAGATAATTGATGAATTGAATGGTCTCGAAGATGTAGAAGCTGGTGCAAAGTTTGGGGAGGAGGAAGAGGATGATGATGATGAGGAGGAGGAGGATGAGGAGGAGCCAAAGAAAAAAAGGAAGAGAGCACCCCCAAAAAGGATGTCTGAAGGTGCATCGAGCAGTGCCCAACCTCCTAAACGAGGACGCGGTGGTCGTGGTCGTGGTGGGGATGTTGATGAATGAATGGTTACATTCATGTTTATGTCTTTAACTATGGATAATTATGGAGTCAAACTTATGTCTCGTCTTAAACTTATTGTTGAATTATGTTTGGTTATATTCCTAGTTTATGAATGACTTAATCTGGTCTCTTTAAAAAATTGTTTGTGTTTGTCCAAGACGCGATAAAATAACCAACTACAATATGTGCAAAAATTGTAGGATTCTGGCATTTTTCAGTCAGAATCGGTTTACATGTAACTATATGTAAAGCGATTCTGACAATTTCCCAGAGGTCCAGTTTCAAAATCGGTTTACATGTACCTTTATAAAATCCGATTGTCATGAAGAAAACTCCTGTAACTTTTGAAGCCAAGAATCGGTTTTTATGTACATAAATGTAATCTGATTGCTAAGAAGAAAAGTTCTATAACTTTTAGAATCAGTTTTTATGTACATAAATGTAATCCGATTGCTAAGAAGAAAAGTTCTGTAACTTTTAGAATCGGTTTTTATGGACATACCTAAAATCCGATTGTTTGATTTGAATTTGAAAAAAATAGTCGTTGAGTCCTTATCTATATAAGGACAATCTCTTTCACCCACTCCCATATCACACACTTAGCCTGTAAAATGGAATGGGAACCGTTTGAAGATTTGTGTCTCGTTAAATCCTTTGCTAATACGTTCTGTGAACGTCCGAATGAAATATATTCAATGTTTTGGAAGAGAGTTAAAGAGTTCTTTACGGGCGTACGGCGAATCCCAACAACCGCAAATGGAGAGACTTGACATTTCGATTCCAATACATTAAGGGGGCAATGCGAGAGTACGTAATAGTTAGAAATATGGTGTACCACTATCATCCACGAGTTCCTCTTAGGGAAAAAGTGAGTAATGCGATCATTTTTATACCTATGTCAAAAGTTCACGTACTAACATATAAGAATTCATTGAATTTCAGCTGGAACGTTTCAACGGGCTATGGAGAATTCGTAATGGGGAAAGAAAGTTCATTCACCACAAAGAATACACGACGTTGTACCGACGTGCTCGGAGGTTCATTAACGAGCATTTGATGTGTCAAATTCTAGAATTCTCATATTGAATCTTATATGTATTGCGCTAATTTCCTAAACTATGTAATGAATATTTTGTTTCTGAAACTAAGGAATAATCGGATTATATAGATATATAAACACCGATTTTGGGAATCGGTTTATTTGGGTATTGTTCAAACTCCGATTCTGGGTTTACTTCGCCACTTGAAAATACTCAACCCAGAATCGGAGAAAATTTTTGATGGGGGCGTTTTTTGAAGGGGGCATGGGAGACGAATGATATGTTGACACGTGCACTTGATATTAATGAATTATATTTCCCAAAATACCAACACCAATTAATAAAACAAATTTTCTCTCCAAAAATACATTTCTTTTATATTTTTGGAAAAATAATTCATTAATATCAAATGCACGTGTCAACATATCATTGATCCCCCATGCCCCCTTCAAAAAACGCCCCCATCAAAAATTTTCTCCAACCCAGAATCGGTTTACAAATTAACTAACATAAACCGATTCTGGATCGAGTCTTTCGAAAGAAAATTAAAAAACTTGACAACTGTTGATTATGTATTAATGAAAGTTAATTTTAGGATTAGCTTGATTAAGTATTATTTAATACTCCAAATTAGCACTAATTTAACAAGGGTATATTAGGTATTAACATAAATAGTGGATAAGAGGTTTCTATGAAATATTTCTTAATGACCCTATTTTGTCATCTAGCTATAGGCCCCAATTAAGTGGCATAGGCCCCAATTTAGCCAGGTTTTTTATTGCTTACCTTCTGCTAGACTTTCCTGGGTACGGAAAACAGTTGCATTATTTTGCATCGCCCTTTGCATATTTATACGGATCTTTGAAGTTGGCAGTGAACCATTTGAGTTCCTAAGTTTATCCAGCCATTCAATAGTTCTCTGTCCAGCATCACTCCCCAATGGTTTTTGTGGTGCAGCTGCAGAATACCAAGTAAGTAAACTGAAAATACTGAATTAAGAGGAGCTCGCAAGTCGCAAGAAACACTGAAGTACCTGGACTTTGGATCTCCGCAGCTCTATTTGCACAAGCTCGATCGAAAAAAACAATGTCAAGTAAAGAATTTGTACCGAGACGATTAGCCCCATGAACGGATGCACATGCTGCCTCACCAGCAGCCATTAATCCAGGATGTAGGATCAGAATCTCGCAATGATAATGTTTCAGCGAAATTATTAATGACACAACACTTAAGCGTCGCAGAACAATTCCAGAAATGATAAAATAAATGACGACAGCTAAGATCACGAGAAAGATATGATAGTCCTGCGAAAATTAGAGAGTTTGCGAAATTAATATTTGTAAGGTTGCGAGAATGTCGCAGACCATATCCGAAAATAAAAGACAGATTAGCTGTCATCCACTATGTATTTCCTTATAAATAGTCATTCGAGTTGTAAAGAAGAGAGTGATCTTTTTTGAGTAAGAAACAAATAAATAGGAGAGAGAAAGTTTAGAGCAGAGATCATTCTTGAATTCTTTATCTTTTCTTGTAAGAACATCCAAAGATTAATCAATAAAATTAAGAATACAAACCTAAAATGAGTTGGTTAATAATGAAATCACATGAAGAGTATAATGTAGGATTTCGTGCAACTACATAATGGCGCTAGAAATAGGGAATTGAAGATCGAAAGTTGAAGATTGTTGATTGAGAATATTCAAGTCAAGAAAGTGATTAAACGAATTAGTGAATCGGTTAGAAGAAAGATGAATAGAATTAGTGAAAATGGCAAAAGATTGGAGTGTAATATGATAACAAAAACGATGATTAATGAATTCCATGAAAACATCAAAGGAAGAATACATAAACGAAATTTTGAAGGAAGGAAAGTTATGGCGGTAGAAAAAACATCACCCTTGAAAGATTGGGAAAAGCAAAAAATTGCATTCATGGCGGAAGAAATACCAAAAGAAAATTTGAACCACACATCTCCGTTGGTCATCACAGTGCCTATTACACGAAAAGAGAAGGAGACAACAATAAAATCCACAGGAGAATGGATGTTGAACAGAACTTTAATCGATACAGGAAGTTCAGTTGATATAATATTTTATCACACATTCCGGGGAATGGGATTTAAAGATGAAGAAATGTCCAGTTCAACATATTTTGTTCACGACTTTGGAAAATCCACAACAAAACCTAAAGGAGAGATAGTGGTACGAATTCCACTTGGAGAAATCGAAACACATGTAACATTGTGCGTGGTGGATATGGAATCGCCATATAATATGTTATTAGGAATATCATGGATACATGCGATAAAAGCTGTGGTATCAACGTTGCATCAATGTATTAAATTCCCCACTCCAAATGGAATAGGTGAAATCAGAGGAGATCTTGACAATGCGAAATTATGTCATCAAATTGAAGTAAAACATTATGAAGGACAAGCAAAAAAGAAGCAACTTCGCAGAAAATTGGCAAAGGAAGCAAATAAGGAAGAAGAATTTAGAGTATATATGATAAGGGCAAAAGAAGGCAAAGGAATACCCAGCGAAATTTCGGAAGAAGGAGAAGGACTCATAAAAACAATAAAAGAACCAACACCAATGGGAGAACCTAAACCCAGTTACACTGCCGCAGAACCAACAAAAGAAATAAACGTTGGGACTATAGAGGAGCCTCTAATGTTGAGAATTGGAACCAAAATGGATATAGAAGAAGAAGAAAGAACTGTTAACTTGTTGCGAGAATATAAAGATATTTTCGCAGGAAGCATGGATGAGATACCAGGAATAGATCCATCAATTGCATGCCACAAATTGGAGATTAACAAAAATGTGAGACCATTTAAACAGAGAATAAGAAAAATTGCAACAACTTACCATTCCCAAATAGAAGAAGAACTACGGAAAATGCTTGAGGCAGGAATTATAAGAGAAGCTAAATACCCAGAATAGATAGCGAATATGGTCATTGTCCCAACAAAAACAAAGGAATCAGGATTTGCATAGATTTCACTGATTTAAACAAAGCTTGCCCCAAAGATAGTTTTCCGTTACTAGATATTCCTCAAATGGTGGAATCCGCAGCGGGAAATGATAGGGTATCATCTTTAGATGGGTACAAAGGGTATAACCAAATCCCTCTCGCTGAAGAAGATCAAGAACATACTGCTTTCTTTTCCCCTAGAGGTTTATATTGTTACACGAAAATGCCATTTGGTTTGCGAAACGCGGGAGCGACATATCAAAGAATGGTAGAGAAGGTGTTCGCAAAATGGATACACAAAACATTAGAAGTATACGTGGACGACATGTTAGTAAAGAGTAAAGAAGCTAAATACCATGTACAAGACCTGAGGGAGATTTTTGAAAAAATGCGACAATATAACATTAAATTGAATCCTGAGAAGTGTACTATTGGAGTTGCTTCGGGAAATTTTTTAGGCTACATTGTATCAAAGGAAGGAATACAGGTTGATCCGGAAAAAGTGCAAGTAGTTCGTGACATGCCAACACCAGCAACAATAAAAGATGTACAGAAGTTGAATGGGTTTCTAGCTTCGCTGGGGAGATTTATTTCGCGATCATCAGACAAATGCAAATATTTTTTCGATATACTCAAGAAGGGTGCGAAAATTAAATGGACTGATGAATGTGAAAAAGATTTTCAAGGAATCAAAGAAAATCTTATGAATACAACTATTTTACAAAAAGAAGAATCATGAGAATAATTATTGATCTATCTTGCGACGACGTCGCGTGCATTAAGTGTTATGTTATTGCGAGTAGACGCAGGAGTGGAGAAACCCATTTATTACATTAGCAAAACTTTTAATAGTGCCGAGAAGAATTACTCAAAGATTGAGAAGTTAATTTTAGCATTAGTTTATGCATCATTTAAACTCCGCATATACTTTCAAGCACACAAGATAAAGGTATTAACAAAGGTATCAATTGAATCAGTGATGAAGAATTCTAAAAGATCAGGAAGAATGGAGAGATGGAACGCACAAGTAGGCCACTTTGATATTAAATATGAAATTTTGTCTTCACCAAAATCACAAGTTGTTGCAGATTTTTTGGCAGAATTTCCTTTAGAAGAAATGATAGAGGTAGAAGAAGAACATGGAGATCCAAAATATTTGTTAACAGAACCAAATAGATGGGAGATATTGGTAGATGGATCATCAAATGGAGAAGGAAATGGAGTAGGAATTGCTTTAATTTCGCCAGAAGGAATAAAGATGGCTTTTTCATTCAGATTGGAATTTGCATCCACTAATAATGAAACATAATATGAAGCTGTGGTACATGATTTAAGATTCGCAATAGAAATGAAACTAGAAAATGCCAGGATCACTAGTGATCCACAGCTAGTTATTCACCAAATAAAGGGAGAGTATACTACAAATGAATCATCCTTGAAGAAATACAAGAAGCTGGTTGAAGAATTGTCAGCGAAAATCCCAAAAATAAGATGGAGGCACATTTCAAGAAAGGATAACAGACTCGCAGACGCTTTTGCTTTCATCTCAAGCATGATGACAGATCCAACTGCGAGATGCATAAAAATACAAACACTTTTGTCACCATCAATCAATAAAGAAGAAGAAGACGTGGACGTGGACGTGATGATAATAGACAATGAAAAAGAAGAACAAATGAACAATATCGCAGAATGGAGAATGGAACTTCATGCATATTTGGCGAAAGGAGAAACACCAAGAAATAGATTGGAAACACACAAGTTAAAAAGCCGTGCAAAGAATTATGAATTAAGAGATGGGTTGTTATACCGAAAGTACTTTAATGGACCATCACTCAGATGTTTGACACGAGAGGAAGGAGAAAAGGTGCTAAAAATGTTACATAGTGGGGATGCTGGCAATCATAGTGGAGGAAGATCTTTGGCACATAGAGCAAAAACGCAAGGTTATTACTGGCCATACATGCATGAAGATGCAAAACAAATATCAAGACGTTGCGAAGATTGTCAGTGGCATGGAAAGAAAATACATGCACCTGGAGCACCATTGTCATCTTCAACTAGTGTATGGACTTTTGGAAAGTGGGGCCTAGATATTGTGGGGCCATTTTTACTAGGAACTGGACAAAGAAGATATTTAATAGTCGCAACAGATTATTTCACAAAATGGACAGAAGTGAAGGCAGTACGGCATATTCGCGACAAAGATATCTTTACATTCATATTCGAAAATATCATTTGCAGATTTGGAATTCCTGCACAGTTGGTATCTGATAATGGGAAATAATTTGAAGGACAGATTATAGAAATGCTACTTAATGCATTCAAGATAAAATGTGGAAAATCTACTCCTTTGTATCCACAAGATAATGGGAAAGTAGAAGCAACAAACAAAACAATTGCAGATATGTTAAAGAAGAAATTGGAAGGACATCACAGAGCATGGTGCGAACAAGTACATAATGCAGTATGGGCTTATAATACAACTAGAAGAGAAGTTATTGGAATGTCACCTTTTTGTTTAACATACGGAGTTGAAGCGGTGTTACCAACAGAAGTTGTTATTCCGACAACAAAAAGAGAAGCTTGGGAGAAAAATATTAGTGCGGGCTTGATTTTAAGTAAACTTGATGAGTTAGAAGAAACAAGAGAAAAAGCTTTACAACATATGGAGAATTATCAGCGAAGAATAGCCCGAGAATATAATAAACGTGTCAAAATACGCGAATTTCAACCAGGAGATTTAGTTCTGCGAGAAACACTTATATATCAGCGAGAAAATGGTGGAAAATTAGCGAAAAAGTGGGATGGACCTTACATCATTAAGGAGATAGTTGGAACAGGAGCTTATAGATTAATGGATCCAGAAGGAAGAGATGTTGGCCATAGATTAGACAGACCATGAAACAGGTTGTACTTAAAAAAATATTATCCGTAAGAAGCTTTGAGAAGTTATGGATTTTGAAAGAATAATTGCAAGATTACTCATATCAAAACAAGATCATGATGTGCGAAATTTTCACAGAGATAATTACAGAACAATGACGTAAAAGAAAGGGGCGAACCTTTATGGCGTACACCTTAGTTCGCGAATAAAATTTCGCAAGAGGAAAATGTAAGACCTAAAGTACGTCATATTAGGGGGTACCTGTTGCATGGCTCAGGGAAAGGCTACACCGCCATCGGAACCTGAGTCATGGAGATTTGGGGTCAATAAATCCCATCCGGGAGAGGCACCTTGGATTCTCAGCTTAAGCATATGACTTGGGTTGGGTGACTAAGGTAATAAGGACTCTCCCAAGGAGTGCAGATCTGATCAAGGCGCCGAGGTACACGGTTGAGTCAAGAGTGCCAGGGACGTTTGAAGCGTACCTTGCCATTCTTGACAAGTCTTGGCTTATACTGCACTCGGCCTGAAGAAAACCCCACTTAGGGTGCAGTCTCGTAACCATAAGCCCTATAGGTAAAAGGGATAAGAGGCTGCGAAAACAACTGGTTGTTGTTAAGACTGGATGGGAGGATCTAACCTTGTATGGTAGAAGTACGCCTCCTTGAAGGGGAAACCAGGGGGGAGATAAGGGCGGCACCCTCCATTAGGGAGCTGATAAGTGTCTTAAGACGCAAATGTCATGAGGCTTTTTATTCGCAAGGATATTAAGACTTGTCATATTTGTGCAACAATCCTGGAGAGGCAATAATACAAAAGAAAAGGATAAGACGAGATCAATGGGTTTTCGCATGAAAGTGCGAAGACGTCCTGCGATTTCGTCGCAAGACGGCAATGTCATAGGGCTTTATTTTCGCAAGAATATTTAGGCCTGTCATATTGTCGCAACATTCCTGAAGAGGTCATAATACAAAAGAAAAAGTTAAGGCAAGATCAATGGGTTTTTGTATGAAAGAGCAAGGACGTCCTGCGATTTTGTCGCAATGAAAAAAGGTGGCATAATAAGACGTTTAATTAGGAAGGAAAAATAAGACCATATGATAAAACAAATTAATTATAAGTATTCGTAACAGATTATTTTTTTTGCAAGAAAGATAATGATAGGAAAGTATGGGAATCAATACACAAGATGTATTATCTTTCTTATCAACAAAATATTAAAAGGAAAAGTTTACTCCAAAGTTGGTTGAAAAATGTAACTCTCAAAAGTGATAAAAATAAGACAGTTCAAGAAAACAAAGCTAGATAAGAAGCTCAAGCTTCAGTATTAATTTCAGTAGCAGGAGATGACAGAAATTCTTCGCCAATATTCTCGCAAGCCTCTCATTCATTTCGGTTTTGATCTTCGCCATGACTAGCATCTTGATTATCGCCAGCAATTACTTCTTCAAGAGAAATTTCTTTCTCATTCTGATTAACACCAGAAGATACTTCTTTAGAAGGAACCTCTTCTTCATCTTCCAAGAAATTATCCTCTGCACCGCTTTCGTAATCATAATCACTATCAGCAGGACGAGGAACTTCATCGTCATCTACTTCTAAAGGATTAATTGATGTAGGAGGAAGAGAGTTGGATAATAAAATGTCATTTACAAGGACTTCAGCCCGGAGATGAAATTGGCGAAGAAGTGCTCTCTGATGATTCCTATCTTGAATATCCTTAAAATAAGCAAGATAATCAAGTCTTCTTTCCGCTCGGTCGCGAGAACCAGTAAGAGTAGAGACAAGCAATGCATTTTCTTAGCGAATTTTGGCATATTTAGCCTCCAAAACAGAAATAGAAGAATGAAGATTCTTCTCAGACTCTGCGAAAGATAGAATACAAAATTTCATTAATATAAATAGTTCAGAGAGATATAACAAAGAAAAGATAATTAAGGCAGTCAAACTAATATGACTACCTTCCTTTTGCGAAATAAGGTGTTGAATCAAAGACAGACAACTATTCTCCCAACGATCCATTGCGTCATCAAATTTATCTCCAACTAAACCTTTAAGTCGAGACTGAAGATTTTTCTCTTTAGAAATAAGAAAGGCATTTTTCTTCGCAAGAGAAGAATAAGATTCTTCTAATTTGGAATATTGTTCTTTAAGCTGATTTGCCTTTACACTTAAAGTTATTCTACCTTTAATGAGTGTATCTCTTTCAGCGAGGGATGACTCTGTTACTTCTTTAAGTTCATTTCTCAAAGAGTGAAGAGATTGCTCTTGGTCATCACATACTTTTTTGAAGAACACTAAGCTGTTGCGAGGATATCGCCATCTTATTTAAATAAGTTCTCTTCTCTTGGGATAAGGTTTTATTTTCATCTGATAAAGTTTTCATCCCTAAATTAGTTTTAGTTAAAGAATAAGAAAGACGAGATACTTCATTACTTAATAAATCTTGTCTTTGAATTAATTGGGTATTTTCATTGGTAAGATTATTTATATGATAAAGAGAATATGAATAAAGGTTATCTAATTGGTTATATTGATCCATCAAAATTTCTTTATCAACACGGGCTTCTTCAACAACAGATTCAAATTGGTATCTCTCCATTATTCGTTTCTGGTTTAAAGATTAACATACGAAATAGGGATTTCAAGGATAATTAAGTATGGGAAGGATAAAACCATTAAAAAGGCAAATTCAAGACACAGATAAGAAAATTATACCTCTCAATTCATCATTCTTCTTGCGAAGATTGTCACGATCCAGTAAAACATTCTGAAGCTTCTGATTTTCGAGACGAAGAGCATTACATTCTTTTTCCAAAGCTGTCTGCGAAGAAGCTCTATCAGAACCCAAATGCTTGCTCAGAATTTCGCAATATTAGACTTGATAGGATCAGTAGAAGACTTCTTGACATCATCCAGAACCTCAGATAAGACTTTGAAGGCAGTATCTATCCCTTCCACAGTTTCTTTCGAAAGAGGAAGGGACTGAGGTAGAGAACTGGTAGAGATAGAAGGTTGAGAAATATTCTCAATGGGAAGAGAAGAAGTTTCATTCACAACAGGATCAACAGGGGAAGTTTCAGTCATTAAAAGGTCAGCTGAAGAAATGAAGTCTGAGGCAGATTTTTCACGAATTGGAGATAAAGGTTTATCCTGCTAAGATGTCGCAGGAGATTTAGAAGAGATGAGTAAGTGAAAGGGAACAGAGGTTGGAACAGTTTTAAGGTGGCGAGATTTCTTAAGAGGTTTATTGACATCTTTATCACCCTGCGAATTACGATCCAGATAAGAAACAGAGGCAACAATATTGTTATTAGAAAAGGATAATGTTTCTTACTACCTTCTCATTCGCAGATTTTCTTTTATGTGAAACAACTTTATGCTGCGATTTGGGAATGTTAGGGTTCTGAACTATAAATCTAGTATTGGAGCCGCTTTTGCTGAAATAACAAGAGTATGGGAATCACATAAACAACATCAAATAAGGCAATAAACAAGATCAATTTCAGCAAAGGCAATAAACAATATCAATTTCAGAAAAACTCATAAAGAAGAAAAAAGAAAACTAACCTTGATGAATCCATGGAAGATAATAGCAGGGAGATTGTTTCGAAGAAAATTATGAACTATGAAGATTTGCAAAAGAAATAGTATGAAGATGAAGAAGAACTTAAAAAGGTTGAAGAAGAAAGAAGAAAAGTTGCAATAATGGAATTTGCAGAAAAACGATGAAGTTGCAGAGAAAATAAAAGGAAAGAAGAAGAGAGTGAAAAGGAATATATATAGAGGGAATTTTTCCTCGAGAAAATAAACACGATTAATACGGAAAGATATAAGCGGTAAAAAAATAACGGTTACAAAAGACGTGTCGAGAAATAAATTGAAGAAAGAATACGTGTAATAAATGCAGAATATAAAGAGGAGAACAGCTGCGATATTTCTCACATCATTCTCTACTTCGCAGAAAAGATATGAGAAGAGGCAAGATGTAGGATCAGAATCTCACATGATGGTCCTGTTAACAGTTGCCAACATGGTCAGAGAACATAACAAATGAAATGGAGCATACGGGTTCTTGACATGGAAAGATATCCCAAACAGGGGTCCCTAACAAGCATCTGGTCCAAGTTATTATGCAACATAATATCAAATGAAACTGCAGTTAATCACCAAATTACGAAAATCAGCAGTAATTATGCATCTCTTTTTAGTACATTTAGTGTGTTCGTACTTCATAGAGATTCGGTTTGATTATTCAACAAAGAGCACAAAGAACAAATGATCATGAAACATGCTATAATCTGCAAGCATCTACTTGCACTCCACGAACTGAAGATGAATATAAGAAAGAGCTAAATTTTCTGTGAATAGGAGGACTAAAGAGACTGTCCATACAACTTACCTACACCGCGACCTTCTCGAATTTCCATGGTCATAGATCTTGAAACAACATCTCTTGATGCAAGATCCTTGGCACTTGGGGCATACCGAGCCATAAAAGGTTCGCCATTAATATTCCTAAGAATACCACCTTCGCCTCGAGATCCTAAACATTCATACAAACCGCAAGAGTGAATACTCAAAAAACATAAATGTTTTATGATTGCGGATTTCGAACTTGTCAACATAACAAAGCTGGTACCGAAGAGGCTACTATGCGAAATGAGATATGTTTAAGTGTGTATGGAGGTGGGCCTTAATGATCTCCACTGTTAAAGTTCCCTTTATTAAGCTCCTCATTAGAAACTGTTCGGGTGGAGACATATGAATCATGATTGACAACAAGAATTGAGGAGGAAAGGTATTAAGCAACCTTCAGTGATGACACACCCAGCACCATAAATACCCGTGGGGTGGAACTGCACAAATTGAAGATCCTGCAAAATATACCTAATGAGATTAAAAGAGAGAAAAAAAAACATCTAGTAAGAGCATCCACAACCATGAATCGTAAAATGGAATTGTATAAGCTAAATTTGCCATACCATTTTACCAATCATCGTGCAAAACCACAATGAGTGTATATTAAATATGTATGCGGGCGGTGATTGAAACTGATCCCAAATAATATATATTCAATTGGCGGTGATTCAAACTGCGCCATAATTTAGGCCGACTATTAAACTCCGCCAACAAGCACAAAACTAAACTAACTTCCCATATGGACCATTGGATGATGGGAGGATGAGTAAAAGTGGACGTTGTTATGCTTGGCGGTGTTTTAAAACTTGTCTAAATTAAAGTTTTCCCCCAACGGTGTTTTAAAACGCACCCCAAATTTTAGACAACCCTTTGTTTATGTGCAGAGTTTTAATTCCCGCCGAGTCAAATTTAGCTATTGCTAAATTAGTACGGTAATTATACCATATATGGTATAAACCACTTTTAGTGTATCCACTGCCAACCCCTAAATGGTATAAATACCATTTTAGCATACAATTGTGGATGCTCTAAGACCTACCAACAAGAGCTTATAAAAACATAAAATAAAATGTCTCTGCTACCGCCCAGTCACAGACCTGAAGTCCTGCACGTGCCACCATGGCATTTCCATCTCCAGTACATGTATGAGCTGAGGTTGCAGAGATGTATGCTCTCCCAAAACCCTGGTTGAAACAGAAACCGAAAACTAATTAGCATGATTTTACACACATAAAATGAGCTGGCGCCAAAAGTTATAGGTACCCCAGTGGCCAAAATGGTTGAAGCAGCTTGGAACCGATGCAGAGTCCCATCCTCCATATTTAGTGCAATTATTCCTTGGCAAGCACCTGGAGGATTTTGCAAGCCACGAAAAAAGAAGAGAAAACTCCTATAAATCCATTTTATAATAGTAAAGCAAACACTGGGTTTTACTTGGTCACCAACATCCAGGCTAGGAGTCGGGCCTATAAAAGCTAAGCACCTTTACAAGCAGTAGAAGAAGGATGCAGCCGACTTACCATTACTGTCCATGATGAGATCCAACGCAAAGTATTCCACAAAGAACTTTGTATTGTGTTTCATTGCCTGACCATACAGAGTGTGAAGCAAAGCATGACCGGTACGATCAGCATGACAGTAGGCCTGACCACCTGCTCTAACACAGTAACAAGATTGTATTACACTTATACTCAATCATCTACAAGGCGTGAAATATTCACATGGTATATTAACCAAGACTGCTAATCCCAAAATATGGAAGCAGTTGACACGTAACAAAAAATTAGCGAACACCAATCCTTGCTAAATCCAAACACAGAGTTTAAATCTGTTTGCTAAGATGGAATTTCGAAAGGAGTGTTATTAAGCACAATTGGCCTATAACCATTCAAACTAACATAATTCATTCACTAAAACTAGAGTGATATCGCATCCATAGTTGTTTAAAGACCTTATAAAGTTAAGATGTAGTGTAAAATAAAGCACATCCATAGTTCTAATGAATGAGCCCGGAATTGAGCTTCATCTGCTCCCAACACATATCACGATCAGCTCTTGCTTTCTCATTTTTTTCCTTCTCACTCCGGACTGGGGGATGCTCGTTCATGTAACGTGTTTCCTTCGCCCACTTCTCTGAAAGTTCCTTCCGAGTCACCAATAATACCAATAATTACAGATCAAACACAAGCTTGTTAAATGGATGAATTAATAATTACAACATAAATAAAATTCAAGTTCACCTCGCTTCTACGTATGAGTTTAAAAAAATTAGTTTCCAGCATTGGGATTGTTTCTTCTACAGTCCCCAATGTCTCATTACAAGAACGGGCAAGTTCAGTCAACGAACGCAAGTCGACTCCCCCCTGAGAGATTGTATCCTTGGGATTTTTTAAGATGAGAAAGAAAACAGAAAACAAAATAAAAATTAGCATCAGCTGGAAAAAAAAAAAACAGTGTAATATTTGCATGCTTTATTAGTGATACCTTCACATCTTATTGAGACGTAGGAGATAGCCTTCTGTTTGCATACGTATCTCTCTCTGAGCATTCTCATCCATCATCATCACATTTGTGCCCAACTATTTAACAAAGATTAGTATCAGCTGGAGAAAAAAGAAAACGGTCAACTATTTACATGCTTTCTTAGTGATACCTTGAACTCTTCCTTCTTTGCATCAAGGTAAGCCTGGATTTCATTCCGAGTTTGGTGAAATTCCTGGAGTGAACTCTGGAAATATTGGAGATGTTCTTCCTTTAGTTTATTTATATCAGTCTGAAGATCGTCATCCGTCATCTACACATTTTTATCAAAACGTTTAATAGAGTCTTCATAGAACCACTGCCTGAGGCAGGAAGTGTCCCGGTAACTTGGGTATAGATTGGTAGGTGGTCTTGTAAACTTTATAATCCATGACAGAACATCAGAACATCCTTTCCACCTTCAGTCGGTTCTACTTTTTGGTCAGAGGAATATAAATTCTACAATCACCCAAATTCTGAACATGGAAACCAACCGAATTCTGTTGCCCAAAGGGCTACAAAATTATTGTGCCATATTGTGCACATTGCTAACTATCGAATTAGAAGAGATTAAGAAACAAAATATCAACTGAATTCAACTAGATATATCTACTGATTGCATAAGACTTAGGTTGTCCCTATTCAACAAAAATTTATCAAAATTAATTCAACCTCAACATAAACTAAACAATCTTTTCAAGAGCTAAACAACAAAGTAGACGGTTTCACAACAGAAATTGATCTTTCAGCTCTGACCCAAAAACAGATGCTCCTAACAGCATCGTAAGGAACAATATCCAACTTAAGGAAGACCTGATCCTGCGGCACCAGCACCAAAGCCACCACCACGACCAAAACCACCCCTACCTCCTGAACCCTGCAAGTTGAACCTTTGAAATTAGAAATTTGAACCACAGGATCACTAATAAACAACCAAGGTTGTGTAACAAAAGAGTAAAGGACTTGCAATATTGACTACTTGAATTCATGGAATGTATACAAATACAGTTCTTCCAATATTATTATAATGAATCAACAAACAGCTACCAGTCATAAGCAACAAACTAAAGCCTGTAAATTCAGCAAACAGCTACTAGTCATAAGCAACAAACTAAAGCCTAAACAAGCATTCCTGACCTACACAAAGTTCTAATAAAAATTCATAAAAAAACCTCTCAAATATCAATATAGGAACATACAGACATGTCCAGAAATCCTCAAGCTACCTGAATAAAATTTCATGATGTCCTAGATCAATAAGTCACAAACAGCACAACTCAATAGCTGAAAATTAAAACATATCTGAGCAGGAAAAGTTGGAACTAAAACCTAGATGACACTAATCTCATGAATCTTATCTAGCAAACACCATAGCACCGAAGTACTTCCGAAGTTCAGTAACCACGTGGAAAAGGATTAAAATAAAATCTCAAGAAAACTGAAAATGAAATTGCACTAGGAAAAATTTCATCCACCAAAAACCTTGGCACACTCGAGAAAATTCAGCCAAAAGCTACTTGCCTGCAAGTTACAAGCAACACACTGAAGCCTAAACAAATCTATAAAGCAAAGTTTAAGAAAGAAAAAGTTCTCCAAGAAGCAAAAAGCCGAGGTCGTGTTAATTAAAATCCAGGGACAATGCTAAGAAAAGAAGATGGAGTTGCTCTAGTTGGTTTTTGAAGTAGGAATAAAAACTGATCGAGGAGAAAGTCTAAGGCAGTAGTGTCATAGAATATTCAGGGCTTGATGCATGAAAAGGCCTTGATAATATCAAAATGTAGAAGCATAAAGAGTCAGACAGCAGCAAGTCATGTTAATATCAAAATGCAGAAGCATAAAGAGTTAGCTGGATAAGTATCCATGATGTCAATAATCACAAACAGCAGCACAAACATATTGAAAACAGTGAAAACAGAGCAAAAGCTGAAAAAAAAAAAACCAACTATACACACACTAAAACCTATCTGAAAGCGAAAAGTTGAACTACAAACTTGGAGACACTACGCTCACGAGAATATTTGGTGTGCCTTTTGAGTCTAATTTGTATTACCTAAACTCACACCAAATCCTCACAGTATTAAAAAAACTGAAGAACATACTACAAGCTTCTAGTCAGATTATGCTATTCATACATGAAGAGGAACAATAAATTTGAGAAAGAATCTAGGATTAAAACCCAGCAAAAGCTGTCAAGTCAATCTCACACTACTTGCTAACGAATAAGTTCTCAGAATGAATCCCCAACATTTGCTAATACCAAATTTAAATGTGGGAACAAACAGGTCTGTCAAGTCAGTCTCACACTACTTACTAACGATTTCAGAATGGATCCCCAACATTTGATAATATCAAGTTTAACACTACCTGCTAATGAATGAGTTTTCATAATGAATCCCCAAAATTTGCTAATATCAAGTTTAAATGCGGGAACAAACTGGCCTGTCAAGTCAGTCTCACACTACTAGATCAATAAATTACAAACAGCACATCTATGGGAAAACCAGCAAGAGCTAAAAACTAACCAGGCCTGTCAATCTATCAGGGAAGGGAAAGTTGAACTAAATGTCAATCTATATTCATTATAATAATGACAAAGTAACAAAGCATTGCAGTCCTGAACTACATCAAATGACTCTATATTGCAATTATCTGATTATTTTGTAAAAGCAACATTTCTTCTAATTAAACTAGATCAAACATGTCTTGCCACTGAATTATCTTCAATCAGAAAGATGGATTGAAGCGGTGTCACAAATCATTTACATGGCAACAACTATGTGACAGCAACACATTCAACTCAACACAATGTTTGTCCATTAACACTACCAAAATCCATCTCTTATTTAGACAAAATAAAGCCATAGAAAGTTCATTTATAACTGAAGGAGCTAGATTTAAACCTTAAATTGTGGCTGATACTCTGCTGGAGCACCACCCTTATCTCCTCCAAACTCCCCTGGTGCTCCCCCTCTTGGACCACCACGGTATCCATCTCTGTCACCACCAAATCTAGGTCTGTCACCACCTTCATAATTACGCCTAAATACACAACAACAACAACAATAAAATCAACATCAATCTCCAAAACCATACACAAATCAGAAATCAAATGCTACAAACACATAAAAGCAAAACATCAACAAATCATACCTAGGTCTGTCACCCTGTGGTGCTCTTCCAGTTTGTGCAGATTTCTTCAAAGTGTTAGGCACAATCTCAGATGGTAGATTCAAGTAAGTCCTCAAAAACTCAATACCATCATTAGTCAAAAACCAGTAGTAATGCATCCATGCGAATGTCTCACGAACGTATTCCTTTGATTTAAAACTCTGCATAAGCTTAATCACTTGTAGATTTGGTACATCAATGTCTGGATGCTTTGCCAAGTTGAAATCCTTCTTTGCATACAGTACTCCCTCTGAATAAAAAAAAAAAACAAAATCAAACACAAACACAAAATCCAGTAAATAACCAAAATCAAACACGCCAGTAAATAAACAACAAAATCAAGCAGAAAAAACACAGATCTAAACGAGTTTGAGGGTTTTACCTTGGAAGAGGTACTTTGAAATCTCACGACGGTTCTTCTCGGACATAATCTGAAAAGAAGAAAATGAAACAGAAGAAGAGATTAGGGTTCATGACTGTAAAGAGATTAGTGAAGAAGGAGAAGGAGGAAGGAGATGGGATTTAGGGTTTAGTGATGCTCACCATGGTTGCGGCGAGTTGGAGAAGACGGAAGCTCTTCTTCTGTGGTTTTCTCTTCTCTTTCTCTCTCTCGCTGAGATTGTATTTGCAAAGGCCTGCACAGAACCGAACCGTTCCCGCAAACCGAACCAATAACCGCACAAACCGAACTGTGACCGCACCGAACCGATAATCCAACGGTCGGTCACGGTTTTGATTTTGATAACCGTTAGATCTTCGGTTTGGTCAACGGTCATACCCATAACCGCACCCCTAACCAAACCGATTAACCGAACTAATACTAACCCTAGATTTAGTATTATTATGATCAATCTCAGCCGTCTAAACGATTATAACTATAGATTATATATATCAAAAACCCTAAATCAACTACTCATTCTCTCGACTCTCTCTTTTTTTCTTCTTCTTTTCTACTTCTTTACAGTCGCCTCTATCCTTTTATGAATCTGGTGGTTATGTCTGAGATCGAGGGTTGCTGTTTTGGTTAATTAGATGAAGAAATGGAGATTTGGTGGAGCAATTTGTAGCGATTCAGGCATGATTCGAGAAGAAATCTTAGGGGTTTGGGTGAATATGGAATTAATTCGAGTTATTAGAAGAAATTGAAAACTAGGGTTTCTGCTGAAATTGGTTGATTATGATCTTGAAGTCGAGATAAAGAAGAAAATGGTGATTTGTTACTGTTGTTTGATTGCTGCTTCAAAGGTGGAGATGGATTTGAAATTGCTGGTGGGTTGTTATTTGCAGTTCAAGCAGCAAGGAAATAGAGCAGAGAGAAGAGTGATTGATTGCAATTGCAGGGAAGTGCAGGAGATGGCAGCAAGTGGATATGGAACTGGTAGGGAGTGGTTGTACTGGTGAAGAAGAGAATAATTTTTTTTCCCTTCATTAGAATTGGCATCGGTTAAAACCAATTGAAAAACCGTTTCAACCGTTCTGAATCAGATCGATTTTTAACTGAACCGATAGAAGTACAGTTCGGTGACGGTTTCAAAAATGATAACCGCGGTGGCAACGGTTAGGTGAACGGTTTGGCATGTAACCGCACCGAACCGACGTTTGTGCACCCCTAGGCTTGAAACCCTAGAGAAAGAATGATTTTTTGGGCACTACTCAAAAATGGTGGGGGACTACTAAGTGACAAAATATCTACCCTATAATTATAAGGGGTGTCCTAAAGTGTGGAAATGACTAACCTACCCTTAACCTATATTTATTTAACCACCTCCTCCCATCACCACCACCTATATATATAACCACCTCCTCCCATCACCACCGCCGCTCACCACCACCACCACCGACCACCTTGAACCACCACCACCACCGACCACCTTGAACCACCACCACATCCACCTCTATATATAACTTAATTTAAATCATTAACAAAATCAAAATCAAAATTATAAAAAAACCCATTAATTGTCATTCGTTTTTGGTTGAAAAAATGAGAAGTAATCATCAAAATGAGTTGAAAATGGAAGTTGCATAGAGAAGTTCGTCTAGGAATTATCTGAGAAACTTTGTCGAACTAGCCGAACTCAACTTTAATGGAGGTTTTTCTTTCAGAGAAAAGTTCGGTTACGTCGCAAATTTTTTTTCCTTGCCGAACTTTTAGTTCGGTTACGTTGCAATTTTTTTTCTCCTAACCGAACTTTTCTCTGAAAACCTGTATATTGAGTTCGGTTACGTCGCAAATTTTTTCTCCTAACCGAACTTTTCTCTGAAAGAAAAAACTCCATTAAAGTTGAGTTCGGCTACCTGTGTTCTTAGAAATATTAGCCGAACTACACTTGCAGATGAGTTCGGCTACCTGTTCTTCAAATGTCGTAGCCGAACTTTGTTAACCAAACCGAAATCAATATGTAAATTGTTTATTTTTAGGAATGTTTTGGCCAATTCAAGCACCATTAACTAAATTTGAATTATTCTGTGAATACCCAAAACATCATACTCTTGTTGTGGCTCTTAAAGAAGAAGATCTAACTTTTTTCCTTCCAAAACCATCATCTTCATCTTCATTATCATTTTCATCTTCTTCTTCTCCCTCTCAATAATTCTCCTTTTGAAAAAAATCAAATTATTAATTTAATCTCACTAACCATTAATTAACTCACTAATAAATACGCTAACTAATTTTATAACCAAGGGCAAGTTTGGTTTTAAATAAATATTAGATAAGGGGTGACTCAAAATTACTTCAAATATCCACCCAAAAAATGAAAAGTAGTTGATGTAGTTTTGAAAGTGGTAGTAAAGTTCGTTCAACTCGGATTGTGTAAAGGTTTGATTTAAGAACTAAGAATAAAAATACTAAAAATATATTCACATTCAATTGGTTCATATGATGACTCATAACAATTCTAGCTCTTTTGTTGACTCTTTTCTTTGCCAAAAGTAGATTTTATAAAGCATTAGATGTAAATCACAAGCATGACGCATCAAAAGTTCCTAAAACCCAGCATGCGACATCAAACAAAATCACAACTAATCAAGAAAAATCATAAATCGATTAAAACAAGTGCAAAAGTCATAAAGAATCAATTATAGTTACCAAGTGATTGTGAAATAGGGCTTCCTCCATCATCCCAGTGTTGGGGTTTATCTCCTCATGTCAAAAACACGCTCAAAATATTTAATCATGGCTCAAATAGGTGTTTTTATTGAAGAAGTGAATCTGTAACAGATATAATTGTTACAGAATCCACTGTTACGGAAGCTGCCCTTACAAATAAATTCTAACAGGAATAGTTGTTGCAAAGCTGTTACAAAGGTATTGGATTTGAAAGATTAGGTAATAGTTTCTTGCTAAGTTGCGAAGTTTTCTACGAAGTTGTTCTTCAGTAGCAGAAACGTCTTCTCTGCAACTATTGATTTTCACCTCTGCAGCTTCACCAAGCCCTCATCTCGGTCCCCCAAAGTCTCGACACCCCTTCTATATGACCCAACCAATCTATTTATATCAAAAAGGCCGATTAAATCTCTCCAAAATCTTCTCGAAATCTCTTATTTTATTTTCTTGGAAGTTACGGCAATAATCTCTTCCCAAAATTGTTTCACGCGTTTCTGAGCTTTCCAACTTATCTCAAACTCTTCCTTACATAGATATGTATCTTTGGAAAGATTTCTAGGTCTTTAGTCTCTCTAGAACTTCTAAAAATAATCTCAATAGGGTCCGTGTAAAAACACTTTCCATGTTTAGCTCCAACTCGGTTTCTAGCCCAATTCGATCCAAACAAACGACTATACCAGGCTTGTTTAGTTGAATCACGTCCAGCCCAATCAATTCTGGCGATTGAATCTTACTAAAACACCTTCGAAATCAATCCCCAACTCTGCCAGTTGCATGCACAAAATTTCCCGCCAATTTCAGTTTTTAAAACGATGAAGATGACCTCCCCCTATCCTGTGTTGGTCACCCTTTAGCAGATGCCTGGAAATGGGTCACCCCTTAGTAATTAGGTTACCCCTTATCCAAAGTGAGAGTCCTTATAGTAATTTTCTCCCACGAGTGCAAAAACCACTTTTTTAGCCAATTTCGCCGCAAAAGCTTATTTCTCCAAAAATACCTACAAGGACATAAAAAGACATAATAAATATAAAATCGAGCACTAATAATATATACAATTGAGATTATATAAGACACAAAAATGTGCCTATCAAATACCCCCAAACTTATTATTTACTAGTCCTCGAGCAAATCAAATAGAAAATAAAATCCTAACTCACTGTCGCAGGCATCATCGATTACATTTAGCATATGCAATAAGCCTTTAAACCCCTAGGTGTCCCTAGTGGCCGAGTTATAGTCTCGGGAGGGCTTACAAGAGATATACCTACAAAACCTTTACACTCCAGACCCTAGCTATCTAGGCAGAACCTTGGAAGGCACTAAAGAATCTCCTTGGTTGGCATACTTATTGACTACAGGAGGAAGTACCCTAATGCGAAATTCCAATTGTTGTACACGAGTTTGCACTCAAGCATACTAAAATTCATATAAAGTGACAGAGCTCTACTCAAATAGTTGCACTATGGACATCAATATCCGGAGTCAAAACTAATCACATGGATAGATCAAGAAGATGGATATAGTAAAACATAGATGGTTTTGATGTTTACTAAGTGAACGGCGTTTCCCATATCTGTCTGAAGGCCTCCGCCAAAATGAACCTATCCTAATGGATTGAGGTACTAGTCTGACTAATATCAACACACTGGCATATACAAGGGAACCAGTGGTCGATAACCTAACTCTAGGTCAACACAACTGGCATATACAAGGATACCAGTGGTCGACTTTATTGAATTTATTCCTTTTGGTCAAATGGTCTGGTCTCATTTTTTTTTTCCAACTTTTTCAACTTTTTTTTCATGGTATCTCAATCACTCTAATTCACCCTAGCATTGGTAACAACTTGAATCGTGAGCCCCACCAAATCACTTAGAAAAACATAGTTTGAAAACAAAACAAAATAAAAATAGAAGTGAAAAGGGCTCAACGAGATATGGTGAAACTATCATGTTATTTCTAACACCTGAGCTCTGTGCTTTTACGAATAGACTCTTTAGATGTTGCCATCTAATCAGATTGGTTCCTCAACTCCTACGATCAAAATGCTTCCATCCACTTAGATTAGTTAGTGCAATCCTAAATATGCATAAATTTCTAAGCTCTGGAGTTTATTTATTCATACTGCAACTAAAAAGTTTCTCCCATACCCCCAAACTTAAATCTAACATTATCCTCAATGTTTTAAAGATAAAATCAAAAGCATGAACAAGGAGAAATTGTTACCATTTGAAGCAAAAGAGATAAGGAAAGATATTACCGTGTCGCATGAATGTTGGGTTACCTCCCAAGAAGTGCTAAGTTTAACGTCTTCAGACAGACATAAGAAAGGATTAATCACCTCGTATCATAAAGTAATAGCCGAAATATCTGTGGGTCATCAAAACCAAATAGAGCTATCACAAGTAAAAGGAATCTGCAACATGCCAAGAAAATTGACAAATAAAGCGCACCCTTGTCTAGTTTCCTGTTTAAGACAACTACATCTAGCTGTGGTTCAGGTTCAGGTTCTATAACTGGGTCCAACTAAAATATTTTCATGGGTTGGAATTCCTCAAAGCTAAGATCCGGTTCAGGTATTAGAGTCTGAAGAAACTCAAGTAAAAATTTAAAAGCACACAATAATAACCTGAATAATTGAGGATCCTTAAAGTCAATCAGTTTTGACTCACATAATCGACCACGATGAAACTGGTGGTCAATCTTAAGCAAATGTATCGACCCTAATCTCTTAAAGTAATTAGGTTTAGTCTCAAAACTAAATAATTGACACATCTGAAATTTATACGTTCCCACAATTGGTTGAAAAATATTTGGTGGGAAAACAAAATCGATCTTGGTATCATAGCCTGGTCTAACCTCATCAACCAGAGGATGGGTTTCTAACAACTGAACTTCCTTATGGACATCACTAGGTTCAGGAAAACGTGTATGAAGATAATCTTGCAAAATGGTTGAATCATATATGTCAAGTCCTAAGTGAGGGACCTTTCTAAGAGTTAAGGCACATGGAGAATGATAATCACCCCCAAACTTAGAGTTTTGGGTATCTCTAGATAGACTAGCTACAATTTCCTTAATTTCTAGATCATTGGAATCCTGAAAATAGTAAATTGCTTCTTCTAGGTTATACTCAAGTGACGCATCCTCACTCATATTTAATAGTTGTACGAGTTCATTTTCTTCGTCTAAGACCATTGTTTCTAAATCGCTAGACTCTAAAACGGTATTCTCAGAATAAACTCGTTCCTCTAAACCATTATCGACTTCGTAATCAAAAGGAAATACTACATCATCTAAAGAAGTGGTATCTCTAATCAAATCCTCGTCCTTTTGAATAGGTGAATAATCATTAAAATTATCGGGATCTGAACCAGAAATAACACTATCATCATAAAGTTCATTTGGAGTAAAAAATTCCTGATCACTATGCCTACATATTTCAAATTCTTCATCAACACTATCTACATCATGATCATCATAATAACATGAAAATGGTTGAACCTCATCTAAACAAGTAGTGTTACCAATTTTATCCTCATCATCTTGATTATGCAAATAACTATCCTCATTTTCAAGGGTACTATTGGAATCACTGTATTGGAAATTAAGATTATTTCGAGAAATTCTTTCGTTCGTCTCAGCTATCAACTTGAAGGATTCCTATATAGAAAGTTCTCTTTCGTCATAAACTAAGTTATTCATCTCAGCTAACTTACGTGTCGACTCCTCTAATTTCCTGAGGGACTCTTCTAAAGGAGAAATATAAGAATTTTGCTCGTATGACCGGTGCGTGTGTGGATAGTAATTGGGCTCATCAAGGTATGAGCCATAACCTTGAAAAGGCTGATGTTCCCAACCACTATTCACATTATGGTCAAAGTAGTAACGTCCATTTTGAAACTCAGTCGGATATTCGTTGTATTGGCTCTTGTAATACCAGTTCGACATTCTATTGCAGGGGTGTGAGTTGTCACACAAAATAAAACCCACTGACAGGGGATTCGTGGGTGGATAGAGTCTTACCTCCCATACCAGATAGGCGATGAACCGTTGTAGTCAACTCAGGCCACCGACTCCGATGTCAGTGTACGAACCCGAGGGGGCGAGACAGTATCGTAACTGTCGTCCTTCCCTGCAAACAATTTATATTTAATCTTAACCCTTCCGTAGGGTCTTAAAAAATAATGTCCAGTCCAAAAAGTGTCCAAAAATAAAAAGAAAAATTACAAAAACTAAAACCCTATTTACAGTTTCTAAAAATAAAACAAAATAATTATATACAAAATCTTCTTCTTCACTCCTTTCGGATTCCTCTTTTCTTTCTTTCTTTGGCGATGCTTTCCTTTTATAATATTTTTTCTTCCCTTGTAGCTTCGCTCCAAATCTGAAAAGAATCGAAAAATACCAAAACGCGTAAAAAAGAAAAAAAAAATAATAAAAAGAAAAAGAAACCTAAAACAAATCTAAATACAAGTCCGCGTCGGCGACGCCAAAAATTGATGTAGTTTTGAAAGTGGTAGTAAAGTTCGTTCAACTCGGATTGTGTAAAGGTTTGATTTAAGAACTAAGAATAAAAATACTAAAAATATATTCACAAGGTTGTCACGAATATCGAGAGGTACTGAGACTTAGGATTTCACCACTAATCACATTCAATTGGTTCATATGATGACTCATAACAATTCAAGCTCTTTTGTTGACTCTTTTCTTTGCAAAAAGTAGATTTTATAAAGCATTAGATGTAAATCACAAGCATGACGCATCAAAAGTTCCTAAAACCCAGCATGCGACATCAAACAAAATCACAACTAATCAAGAAAAATCATAAATCAATTAAAACAAGTGCAAAAGTCATAAAGAATCAATTATAGTTACCAAGTGATTGTGAAATAGGGCTTACTCCATCATCCCAGTATTGGGGTTTAGCTCCTCATGTCAAAAACACGCTCAAAATATTTAATCATGGCTCAAATAGGTGTTTTTATTGAATAAGTGAATCTGTAACAGATATAATTGTTACAGAATCCACTGTTACGGAAGCTGCCCTTACAAATAAATTCTAACAGGAATAGTTGTTGCAAAGCTGTTACAAAGGTATTGGATTTGAAAGATTAGGTAACAGTTTCTTGCTAAGTTGCGAAGTGTTCTACGACGTTGTTCTTCAGCAGCGGAAACGTCTTCTCTGCAACTCTTGATTTTCACCTCTGCAGCTTCACCAAGCCCTCAGCTCGGTCCCCCAAAGTCTCGACACCCCTTCTATATGACCCAACCAATCTATTTATATCAAAAAGCTCGATTAAATCTCTCCAAAATCTTCTCGAAATCTCTTCTTTTCTTTTCTTGGAAGTTACGGCAATAATCTCTTCCCAAAATTGTTTCACGCGTTTCTGAGCTTTCCAACTTATCTCAAACTCTTCCTTACATAGATATGTATCTTTGGAAATATTTCTAGGTCTTTAGTCTCTCTAGAACTTCTAAAAATAATCTCAATAGGGTCCGTGTAAAAACACTTTCTCTGTTTAGCTCCAACTCGGTTTCTATCCCAATTCGATCAAAACAAACGACTATACCAGGCTTGTTTAGTTGAATCACGTCCATCCCAATAAATTCTGGCAATTGAATCTTACTAAAACACCTTCGAAACCACTTTTTATTCTTTTTTAGCGTAAAAAAAACAAAAAATAATAAAAAGAAAAAGAAACCTAAAACAAATCTAAATACAAGTCTGCGTCGGCGGCGCCAAAAATTGATGTAGTTTTGAAAGTGGTAGTAAAGTTCGTTCAACTCGGATTGTGTAAAGGTTTGATTTAAGAACTAAGAATAAAAATACTAAAAATATATTCACAAGGTTGTCACGAATATCGAGAGGTACTGAGACTTAGGATTTCACCACTAATCACATTCAATTGGTTCATATGATGACTCATAACAATTCTAGCTCTTTTGTTGACTCTTTTCTTTGCCAAAAGTAGATTTTATAAAGCATTAGATGTAATCACAAGCATGACACATCAAAAGTTTCTAAAACCCAGCATGCCACATCAAACAAAATCACAACTAATCAAGAAAAATCATAAATCGATTAAAACAAGTGCAAAAGTCATAAAGAATCAATTATAGTTACCAAGTGATTGTGAAATAGGGCTTTCTCCATTATCCCAGTGTTGGGGTTTAGCTCCTCATGTCACAATTATAGTTACCAAGGGATTTAAGAACTAAGAATAAAAATACTAAAAATATATTCACAAGGTTGTCACGAATATCGAGAGGTACTGAGACTTAGGATTTCACCACTAATCACATTCAATTGGTTCATATGATGACTCATAACAATTCTAGCTCTTTTGTTGACTCTTTTCTTTGCCAAAAGTAGATTTTATAAAGCATTAGATGTAATCACAAGCATGACGCATCAAAAGTTCCTAAAACCCAGCATGCGACATCAAACAAAATCACAACTAATCAAGAAAAATCATAAATCGATTAAAAAAAGTGCAAAAGTCATAAAGAATCAATTATAGTTACCAAGTGATTGTGAAATAGGGCTTCCTCCATTATCCCAGTGTTGGGGTTTAGCTCCTCATGTCAAAAACACGCTCAAAATATTTAATCATGGCTCAAATAGGTGTTTTTATTGAAGAAGTGAATCTGTAACAGATATAATTGTTACAGAATCCACTGTTACGGAAGCTTCCCTTACAAATAAATTCTAACAGGAATAGTTGTTGAAAATATGTTACAAAGGTATTGTATTTGAAAGGTTAGGTAACAGTTTCTTGCTAAGTTGCGAAGTGTTCTACGACGTTGTTCTTCAGCAGCAGAAACGTCTTCTCTGCAACTCTTGATTTTCACCTCTGCAGCTTCACCAAGCCCTCCGCTCGGTCCCCCAAAGTCTCGACACCCCTTCTATATGACCCAACCAATCTATTTATATCAAAAAGGCCGATTAAATCTCTCCAAAATCTTCTCGAAATCTCTTCTTTTCTTTTCTTGGCAGTTACGGCAATAATCTCTTCCCAAAATTGTTTCACGCGTTTCTGAGCTTTCCAACTTATCTCAAACTCTTCCTTACATAGATATGTATCTTTGGAAAGATTTCTAGGTCTTTAGTCTCTCTAGAACTTCTAAAAATAATCTCAATAGGTTCCGTGTAAAAACACTTTCCCTGTTTAGCTCCAACTCGGTTTCTAGCCCAATTCGATCCAAACAAACGACTATACTAGGCTTGTTTAGTTGAATCACGTCCAGCCCAATCAATTCTGGCAATTGAATCTTACTAAAACACCTTCGAAATCAATCCCCAACTCTGCCAGTTGCATGCACAAAATTTCCCGCCAATTTCAGTTTTTAAAACGATGAAGATGACCTCCCCCTATCCTGTGTTGGTCACTCTTTAGCAGATGCCTGGAAATGGGTCACCCCTTAGTAATTAGGTTACCCATTATCCAGAGTGAGAGTCAGTATAGTAACTTTCTCCCAGGAGCGCAAAAACCACTTTTTTAGCCAATTTCGCCGCAAAAGCTTATTTCTCCAAAAATACCTACAGGGACATAAAAAGCCATAATAAATATAAAATCGAGCGCTAATAATGTATACAATAGAGATTATATAAGACATAAAAGTGTGCCTATCAGTAGTCCCCCTCCATTTTTGAGTAGTACCCCAAAAATCATTCTAGAGAAAATGCCTTCGATTTATATGTGAAAAAAGAGCGAGTGTGGGTAAGGCCTTGTTTGGTTTGTGTGTATAGTGTTATGGTTTTAATTGGGATTTCCAATTGGGCTTTTAATTGGAATAAGGCATTTTCTTGCCGGCATTATTAAAATTCCTAGCATTTTTAGGGGCCACCCAAAAGGAATTAGGGGCCAAAAATAAGACCAAATAGGTGTTGATTGTGGTTTTTAGCTTAGGGTTAAAATCGTAAAACCTTACATCAAATGTGACGTCACTCTGCAAGGAAGCGGTGCTGTGAGTACTAACCTCTCCACCGACATATTTATTAAGCCACTCATTACACTTTTATCCATAATACTCTGTAAATTTCGGCACCTGCCAATACGAAACTCACTGAGTACTTTCCTGTGCTATGTTCCCCAACAGAACCCTTAATCGATATGGCATGACGGATTTATGTTCACTCGCAGCGGAGTAGCATGAACCTCCAAGTACCAAAGTTAAGGCCATTGCACGAAATGCTCAGACAGAAAGCACACTGATTCTGTAGATAAAGATTTGTGTGACAGCATACAAAATCCAGCTAATTATTGTGATAACTCGCAAAGAACTCATAAACCCAACTAATTTGCAAATTAGGGTTTCGCGCCCCGCGCAGTATACTGGAACCCGTTGGTCGAAACCATGCTTAAACAAGCTAGGCAACCAAATTCGCCACAGCGCGCTAAAAGTGCGGTCGCGCCCTAGCATGTCGGCCCTCTTCCCGTCGACCAATCAGGTCGCTTCAAACCTGCCACGGCCTCAAAAAGGTCGTCATACTAAGTTGGCTTCCCAAAACACGCCAGCTTCCCAAAAATGCGCTAGCTTCCCAAAAAACGCCAGCATGTCGCACGCGCATGCCTCGCATGCCAGACGCGCTTGCCAGACGCGTATGCCAGACGCGTTTACCACGCCTCTGGCCACCAACAGAAGGTATCCATAACCAATGGCTACCCTTCCTCCCGAGGTGTGGATCTCCGCCATACAAGTTCGCCACCAAGCTTGTGGCAACTTTTGGCCGCAATGCCAAATTCCACGGTTTGTGTCAAACCCTAATTTGGCCACGCCAAAGGCATGCGCAAGCCATGCCAGCACCACGGCCACGCCACTGGCCGCCAAACGGAAGGTAGCCGCGATCAACGGCCACCCTTCCTCCTGAGATGCAAAATCTCGGCCGTCGAAGGTCGTCACTGAACCGGCAAGCCTCTTTATCTTAACTTGCCGCACATAGCGACATGCTACGCGTTTTACAATGAAAACATTCGAGACATCAAAACATGTCACAAACTGGGGGATGCTCATCAGGGTATTGGTCTGGCGGTTTACATCATGTGGCGTGCAATACGCCCGTTACAAGAAAGTGTCATAAGAGTGAGGCGGTTAGTAATGGCAAGAAATAAGTGGTGAAACGCATCTTCATTATGGAAACATCAATTCCAGGCGTTACCCGTTACCACTTTTCCACCACTCAACTATTTCCACTTCTTACGAGGCCAGGGTACGTTTTATTACGACTTGTATAAATAGGTTTCACCTATTTCCACCAAACAACAGGTTTTGGTCAGGAGAATCAACTATTCTGGCCTCAACACTTTCTTCGCTTCCCTCCCTAAGACCAACCCTTCTCCTTCACTTTGTGACCGAAGCAAGCCTGGAACGGCCATTTCTTGGTTTAGGCCAGGATTGTACAGATTGATATCTCGAATCAAAAGTACTCCCGTGCAGTACATTGTTTTGGGTTTAGATTTGTTTCTCACCCGCACTCACACGAAATTACCGAAATCAGCAGAAACGGTTTTCACCCACAAACAATTAGCGACCACAGTGGGAGATTAATCTCTCGGTTACCATATCAATTTCCAATTCCCGATTTCATTTTTTCAACCCCGATCTCAAGATGGTAGAACTCAGGTCAGGATCAGCAACAAACCCCGAGAACACTGGCGCCGAAATTATTCTCGGTGTTAACATTTCTCCTAGTGGTGCTAATACTCCATCTGTCAACACCAGCAACATGGAGAATGTTCCTTCAGGTGTTACACCTCCAATCACAAGAGCCAGAGCCTCTACCGCGGAAAATGCTCCTTCAGGTGTTACACCTCCAATCACCAGAGCCAGAGCTGTTGCCGCCGCTCCCAATGTTTCATTAAGTATGACACCTCCAACTGTTACCAGAACTGCAACTACTCCGCCGTCAGGACGAGAAACTGGAGGATCCAGAGGGAGCCGACCCTACATCACTATTGCTGATTTGATGGAAAGGCAGGAGGTTCTCGCCAGGGCCCAAACAGACATGGCCTCAACCCAGAAGGAGATGCTTGTTTTTCTCAAGACACTGACAGAGCGGCTACCACAAGAATCACGCCAGCCAGAGACAATGAGGAACACATCCAATACCCCTGGCACTAGCACCTCAACAGGGCACACTTTTGTAGACGAAGAGACTCGTCCAGGAACTTCAGATGAAAGAAATCAACCGCCCAATTTTTTCATGAGAGAAGATTTGGAACGACTTCTCCGAAACCGAGACAAAAGAGACTTCATGGACGTTCATCAACATCAGCCCCCGTATCCTCCTGAAGTACAAAGAATTCCTCTTCCAAGGGGGTACTCTTCCCGTCAATTCTCTAT
This sequence comes from Papaver somniferum, assembly GCF_003573695.1. Classification (NCBI taxonomy): domain Eukaryota; kingdom Viridiplantae; phylum Streptophyta; class Magnoliopsida; order Ranunculales; family Papaveraceae; genus Papaver; species Papaver somniferum. Next base: position 88,118,574 of record NC_039358.1, read on the forward strand.
GTACGACGGTATCGGCAATGCGCGTGAACACGTCTCTCGATTCTTGGAGTCCTTGGGGGAACACGAATATAATCACGTTCTCCCTTTGAGGGAATTTTCGAAATCACTTACTGGAAGAGCATACACATGGTACAACAGCATTACGCCAGGAAACATCTCCAACTGGTCTGACATGGTTGCGGCTTTCTACAAGAAATACTTCTTTGTGTCTGAGCAAATTACCTTCTCATATCTAGGAAGGATGTTTCAACGAAACAACGAACATCCGAATGATTTTGTCAAAAGGTTCAGAATTCAAGCGCTCGATTGTCATGACCCAAATGTGACCGAACAACAATTGGTGGACTCCTATATCAATGGCATGATTCCTATCTACCGCGCCTTACTAGAAAATCTGAGATTCCAAACATTCTCTGAGCTTCATGAAGCCGCAAAACAGTCAGCCACCACAGCACCAGCGTTGTTGGAAATAACCAGGCCAACTAGAAGCGAGGACGCACGCGAAACTCGAGGAAATAGACGCCTCATCAATAAGAAATACAACGCTGGCCCCTCCTCTGTGAGCGTGGTAGACGAATGAGGAAAAAGGAAGGCTCCAACAGCAGAACAGCCATCCAAGCGCGCAGCACCAACACGACAGGCAGCTCCATCACGGAAGACCACCGCTAAAGCTCCCATGCGACATCAAGAGGCTGGAGAAAGTGTCTTGGATTTCCCGCTCCCAATTGAAGAAGTGATTGAACTCTTGGAAGCATGGATCCAAGACGACGCCATCAGGCTACCTCCTATCAGGCGCCGACTAACCGAAGCGGAAATGGCGAACCCCAAATATTGCTGCTACCACAAATTTTTCCACCACCCGACCAGTGACTGCAACAAGCTGAAGCATATCTTCAAAGAAAAGATAGAAGCATGGAGCTTCGACTAGACAATGAAAGAGTTCACAGAGATCCACATCCAGTCAGGAGTTGCATGGTCTCTGGGGACTCCGTACACGAAATTGTGCAATCCATGATGCAACATGTGTGCGAAATTCTCTACCTCTCCAAGGCACATCGTCAAGACATCTTCACAGCCCTTAATCATGTTGTATCGGGCAAGCGACTCTTTCCTACTGAAGAAACCACACCAGAACCCCAAACTCTCCCGGGAAATGATGCTGGAAAATACAACTGGGGACTGCTGACCACGGTTCATCTGAGGAACGCTAAGATCGACAACACATTCATCGACGTGACGTCTGACTTCAATATCATTACCATCAAAACTCTGAGACATGCGGGAGTTTCGAAGCAGGAGGATACCCATTCCCCAACCATAGTCAAAAACTTGGAAGGAGAGGCGATAGACGCGTATGGCTACATCAATCTTGAAATCAAGGTGGGAAACACTCTAACACATGGAAAATTCTACATTGTCAAAGAACTCTCAAGCTACGACATGATTATGGGGCGCACGTGGGTATACGGTAAAAAAGCGAAGTTAGGGGTATCCCCTCTGCCGATGTCGATACCCGAAAGAATTTCCAACAAGCCTTCCAACTTTGAAGATTACATGTTGCCATATCAACAACTTACCAATGTAACTCAATTGCCTGGAGAAATCCCGTCGACATTCATCCGCAGATTCCGAACACAAGTAAGTCTGGTTAAACAACCCTTTCTGCACCCAGTCACCTCTCCTCTCGGCCAAGCATGGGGACTCGATATGATTACCAGTCCAGGCGTCATTAAGAGATGTGAATGGGATGTTGGGCCTTTCAAGTACTTTGTCAAAAATTTGGAAGTTGTCACAGCCGAACATGACGAGTTCAATCAAGTGGTTGCGCAACGCTCCAACCCATTTCAAATTGGAGATGTAGTAGTCAAGATGACCTCGTTTCAAGTTGGGAACATAACAGTAAAGATGGCCACTAGCCCCGCTCCGCCTAAAGAAAAGGAAGGCGAGCCATATCTGGTGGCAGATGTTATCTTGGGTGGTTACTGCAAGCTCATCAATACCGAAAAATTGGAAGGTGTCACGATTCACTCGCGATGGCTCAAACCCTTCAATACCTAAAACGATGTGCTACCTTCACCTCCAGCGTTCCCCTTCAACATTTCTTTCAGCATTTTCCTTTTCATGCAATGTTTGTAACTCCTCAAAAATGATTGTACTGCTTGCATTCATGAGTAGAATTTTCAATTCCAGTTAAAGAACATCTTTCCTTGAAAAATTTTCCCCTTAAAGGAAAAATACCAAGTAAACCTAAAACTGTCACAGAGTCATTATCCGTCAATTGAAAACCAGAGAAATCAAACCACCACAAAAATATCTATTCAAAAATACTTAAGAAGGAAATATGCAAGGAAGACGATCATCAGGCGGCAGAACAGATATCTTCTTCAAGAATATTCGGCTCCAAATCTCAGAAACAGTATGAAGGTTTTATTAATTCATTCAAAGATGTGAAACCATAAAGGCCGAATGACGGAATGTTACTTGACGAAACCCTAACTCCACCATTAAAGCAAGAAAGTAAAAGCAAACTTCTGGAAAGTCAAAAGAGGCTACACGATAAGAAGAAATAGCAAAAGTGGAAAATTTGGTCGTTAACGGCAGATGCCTGGATCAATAGCACCTTCATCAGAGCTTCTTCAAGCACTCTCCCCAGCACGCTTTCTGACAGCAAACGTTCCATCCAAACGCCGCCTCGGCAGCAGCAACCTCGACATTCCAACCAGAAGCCGCCTCAGCAGCAGCAACCGCAGTGTCCCATCCAGAAGCTACCACAGCAGCAGCTTCCACTTCATGTCCGGCGTTTGTTTCAACAGCAGTCCCAGCGTATGTTTTCGTAGCTTCTCCAGTTGCTCCAACATACATTGCCTCCGTCTTCTCGTCCGCCTTGACGACATCCTCAGCGTTTTCGTCAACACCCCTGACAGCAGTTTCAGCGTCCACTCCAGAAGATGTTTCAGTTTTGTAAATCGTGTCGACGTCTTCCCCGTGAGCCTTTCCAGCTACTTCTTGAGGATGTCCCGGTTCGTCCGCATCAAAGTAAAGGTACGATACCATCATGGACAGGGTAATTAAACTGGTCCTCACCTAAAAGTTTTATGGACTCAGTCTTCCGTCGCTTCAACCGAGAGGAGAATCTTTCAGCCTGGCACTGGGTTGTAGAAAATCTTTGTTGCTCTGAGATCTCCCGACAAGCCGGGATTCTTCATTGTGCCTCCACCTTTCCTCCATGTCCACTGAATCCAAGAGAGTCTGAACACACATCCGCACTCTGCATAAATGGGCGAGAGACATGTCTCGTATAATCTCATCAGCCTCACGGAACAAAGAATCAATTCTGTCTAATACCTCCTCATGAGAAGAAGACTGGTTTTCGTCGGGTTCAGAATTTCTTTCCGAAGAGGTACGATCATCACTGGAAGATCCCATTATATGCTACAAAAAAATACCATGTTTGTACCAGCAATCTACATGACGAGGAAGACAAAATGTAACTAGGGGAAGAAACACGATAAATACCTGTAGGGACGCGATTTTTATGATGATTTGTATGGGCGAAGGATTCAGGGTCACCTCTTATATTCAGCAGAAAATCTTTTACCAGCAGTGAATTAAGGATTCACACGCGTGATACCAGCTGGATTAGATATTTCTTTATACGGAACAATTAGGGTTTGGTGTCCGAGTCATTCTGACTTAGCCCGCGCCATCCTCCTATCCCAAGCCGCGTCCGTGCCGCGTCCATCTGCTACTTCAGCTAGCCTCTCATCCGCTACTTCAAGCTAGCGGTACCAACGACCCATGGCCAAGATGAATCTATGCAAAATCCGCCAGCACAAGGATCACGGATTTCCCATGCCTTCCACTAAAGGTTAGTTAAATTTCCTTGGCGATCTCTTCACATGTTGCTCTCTCGATTTTTCTCTCGCCTGTCACCATCTCATGCTTACCCCGCAACAATGCCACTGTTACCTGCTAAGCAGGGGACTTAATGTTGATGGTGGTTTTTATCTTAGGTTTAAAATCGTAAAACCTTGCATCAGATATGACGTCACTCTGCAAGGAAGAGGTGCTGCGAGTACTAACCTCTCCACCGACATATTTATTGAGACGCTCAATACACTTTTATCCATAACACTTTGTAAATTTCGGCACCTCGCCAATACGAGACTCACTGAGTACTTTCCTATGCTATGTTCCACAGCAGAACCCTTAATCAGTATGGCATGAAGGATTTATGTTCATTCGCAGCGGAGTAGCATGAACCTCCAAGTACCAAAGTTAAGGCCATTGGACGAAATGCTCAGACAGAAAGCACACTGATTCTGTAGATAAAGATTTTGTGTGGCAGCATACAAAATCCAGCTAATTATTGTGATAACTCTCAAAGAACTCATAAACCCAACTAATTTGCAAATTAGGGTTTCGCGCCCCGCGCAGTATACTGGACCCCGTTGGTCGAAACCATGCTTAAACAAGCTAGGCAACCAAATCCGCCACAACGCGCTAAAAGTGCGGCTGCGCCCTAGCATGTCGGCCCTCTTCCCGTCGACCAATCAGGTCGCTTCAAACCTGCCACGACCTCAAAAAGGTCGCCATACTAAGTTGCCTTCCCAAAACACGTCAGCTTCCAAAAAACGCGCTAGCTTCCCAAAAAACGCCAGCATGTCGCACATGCCAGACGTGCATGCCATGCGCGCTTACCAGACGTGCATGTCAGATGCGCTTACCACGCCTCTGGCCACCAACGGAAGGTAGCCATAATCAATGGCTACCCTTCCTCCTGAAGTGCGGATCTCAGCCGTACAAGTTCGCCACCAAGCCTGTGGAAACTTTTGGCCGCAATGCCAAATTCCACGGTTTGTGTCAAACCCTAATTTGGCCACGCCAAAGGCATGCGCAAGCCATGCCAGCACCACGGCCACGCCACTGGCCGCCAAACGGAAGGTAGCCGCGATCAACAGCTACCCTTCCTCCTGAGATGCAAAATCTCGGCCGTCGAAGGTCGTCACTAAACCGGCAAGCCTCTCTATCTTAACTTGCCGCACATAGCGACATGCTACACGTTTTCCAATGAAAACACTCGAGACTTCAATGCGGCGTGCAATACGCCCGTTACAAGAAAGTGTCATAAGAGTGAGGCGGTTAGTAATGGCAAGAAAAAAGTGGTGAAACGCATGTTCATTATGGAAACATCAATTCCAGGCGTTACCCGTTACCACTTTTCCACCACTCAACCGCTTCCACTTCTTACGAGGCCAGGGTACGTTTTATTACGACTTGTATAAATAGGTTTCACCTATTTCCACCAAACAACAGGTTTTGATCAGGAGAATCAACTATTCTTGCCTCAACACTTTCTTCGCTTCCCTCCCTAAGACCAACCCTTCTCCTTCACTTTGTGACCGAAGCAAGCCTGGAACGGCCATTCCTTGGTTTAGGCCAGGATTGTACAGATTGATCTCTCGAATCAAAAGTACTCCCGTGCAGTACATTGTTTTGGGTTTAGATTTGTTTCTCACCCGTACTCAGACGAAATTACCGAAATCAGCAGAAACGGTTTTCAACCACAAACAATATGGTCACCTAAAAGTAATTTGAAGCTAGCCCTTATCTCGCATATTTTATAATGACAAAATTGCCCTTCCACAATTGGTAGTTAATACTACGATCGGTAGTTTAACTACAATCGGAAGTAAAGTGTGCTACTTTAACCTCCGAATGTATTTAATTTTCAAATTTTGGTACTACCATAATCGGTAGTAAATTTAACTTCCGAATGTATATTGTCCCCAAAATGAGATTTTGCCAAAATCCTATAATTTTCGAACTTTGGTACTACCATAATCGGTAGTCAAGTGTGTTATTATAACCTTCGAATATATACTGAATTTTCAAATTTTAGTAATACCATAATCGGTAGTAAATTAACTTCTGAATGTATATTGGCTCCAAAATGAGATTTTGCCAAAATCCTTTAATTTTCGAACCTTGGTACTACTATAATCGGTAGAAAAGTGTGTTAATTTAACCTCCGAATATACTCAATTTTCGAATTTTAGTACTACCATAATCGGTAGTAAATTTAACTTCCGAATGTATATTGGCCCCAAAATGTGATTTTGCCAAAATCCTAAAATTTTCGAACTTTGGTACTACCATAATCGGTAGTAAAGTGTGTTACTTTAACCTCCGAATATACTCAATTTTAAAATTTTAGTACTACCATAATCGATAGTAAATTAACTTTCGAATGTATATTGGACCCGAAATGAGATTTTGCCAAAATTCTTTAATTTTTGAACCTTGGTACTACCATAATCGGTATAAAAGTATGTTACTTTAACCTCCGAATATACTCAATTTTCGAATTTTAGTACTACCATAATCGGTAGTAAATTGTATTCATAAGTGATGCTTATTATCTACCGATTGTATTCATGGTCCCAAATTCAAAATTTCAAAACTTAATAAAATTTCGAAATTTTCTACTTTCACAATCGGTAGTTAATGGTGTTCATTATCTACCGATTGTGTGTAACTTTTAGTACAGAGAAATTTAATTTTTTGAATCAAGAATAATCGGTAGATATGGATTAATTTACCTACCAATTATGGTTGATGTTCTTAAGAAACGAAGAACATCAACCATAATCGGTAGGTAAAGTAGATTATTATCTACCGATTATGTTTCTGCTAGTGTAAGTCCAAGAACATCAACCATAATCGGTAGGTAAAATATATAGTTATCTACCGATTATGTTTCTGCTACTGTAAATCCAAGAAAATTTTCGGATCAAATTTTTGATTTCAAGTAATCAAATCATAATTTTGAATCACAACTACTATCATCTATTTGTTTTGTTTGTTGAACTCTTTTCTTTTTTTAATGTTCTAAGTTTCAATTTTGAGGTTAATGAATTTTGGGTTTTAATTTTAAACAATCAATCATAACATTTGTTTGATCGACGATTTTTGTTTTCAATCAAAATTAAAATGATGCAAAAAAAATTCGTAGAAAAGAGAAGAAGAAGAAGAGGAATGATATGATTATGAAAATAAAGGATATAGGTTTAGATTTAGTATAAAGGTGAAGGACAATATAGACAATTTTTTATTTTTAAGACACCCCTTAACCCCCATCAATGGATGGGAATAAAAAGATGGCCCCTAATTCCTTTTGAGTGGCCCCTAAAAATGCAAGGTTAAAATTAGGACATTCTTACAAAAAGAGCATTAATGTTAGTGAGAACTACTACCACACCCATTTTTTCAGATTTTTTTCACAGTGAAACCCACGCCCAGAAAAACTCACGCGCGCACCCATTTTCCGTGAGAAAATTTCTCCAAAACCCATAGTTTATAAAATTAGGTTTCGGTCTTTTCTCTTCTTCTTCTTCAATTTTTTTTCTTCTTCCTCTCTACTCTACTGTGAATTCCCGATGAGTAAAATAATCCATCGGCAAAACCCTAGAAATCAAATCAGCCAATATGAATAGAAGAATTAAAAGCAAATCATCTTCACCAAAAAAAGGAGTGAACTATTTATTAGAGTCTCGGCACTAGTTAATAGGAGAAATCAAATCAGTCGGTGCAGGGTCCAATCAAGTCTTTTGGTAAGTCTAAAATTTAATTCCTGAGTATTTTAGATGATGATGATTATGTCTCGAGCATGATTCATTGTGTGCACATATTTCATCATCAAACACGTGTACATAGGAAGATACATGGAGGGTATGCGGACAAGGTCATCAAAGTATGATGACACACGCTCATAACCAAGAATCCCATCCCATCAACGAGGGATCTTTGCCCGAACAATCCAAGGATAGAAGTTAAAGGATGTTCTGGTAACATGTTGTACTGCGGAGCACCAAATAACTCCCAAAGAGTTACTTTATCTCATCCCCAAAAGAAGCCAAGATCAACGATGGAGAGAATATGTACTGACATGGACGCGACAGAAGCAGAAAACACTTGCCTGACACGAGCAGGCGCCTCAACTACCCGCATTAAAAACTATGAGCAGCATACGTGTCGATCAACCCGTGGAACGAACGAGGATGACTCTGCGTGATGAAGTTACGAACGAAGACCCCTGCGTGATGGACACAAAACACAAGAAGATAAGGTTCCAACGGCCTTCAGAGATGGGTCCCACACTCTAACCCTATAAATACCCCTCTCCACCAAGAGTAAAGGGATCGGAAAAACTGGGGAAGAGGGAGAGAGAGAAAAGATTGTAAGTGTAAGTTAGTCCTTTACAATAGACAGACCTATGTAAACTACAGAGTCACTCGACTATCTTTGTAATCATCAAGTACATAGTGAAACAACAACCCCGTGGATGTAGGCCTTAGTGCTGAACCACGTAAATCCCGGTCTCATTTACACTTCAGCACTTTATTTTTGTCTAACGCTTCATGAGTTTTACTTTTATGCTTCGTTTTCTTTATCTCCCCTTGCGTAAACGCCACTCGCAGTGTTCTTAGATGAGTCTCTGATAAACCCGAAGGTTTTGAGCCAAGGAATCAATGCCATTGTATTATCAGCACGAGTTGGTACCTAGAGTTTGAATATTGTTTGTGAACATATAGATGCCTACGTGATTTACGTGTTCACAATTTGGCGCTAGAAACAGGGACTTCGTCCCGGTAAAAGATTTATCTTATCCTGTGATTTCATAATTAAATTAGCGTAAGATTGCTCTGCTTCATTATCTTTAACAGTATTTATCTTTTATTAACTTTGCCATGTTCAAAAACGCACCCATTGTCTTCGGTACTACCGACAGTATCGTCGTTTACTGGTTAAAAGATTTATTACTTAGATCCACGGATCTACATTTTTCTAGATCTTGTACGGACCTATCTTTCTGTTGGGTTTTCGTAAGTTTTTAAAGGATTTACGTGCAGTTTTAAAAGGGGTTTTCTCGCGTTTCCTCATACTTTCAATGAATCCGCACTTTTAATAAGAATTTAATCCATATACTTTAACTCATGTTTTAATCAAATAGGCTTCCTTAAGAGTTATCTGTGGCCCTCGGGCAGTTTCTCCCTGTCGTGGAATTAGGAATTTTCTCAAACTAACCCGATCCGCACGGACATTTCTGTTTCCCGCTGTTTGAAATTCCCTTGTGCAGAAAGATGCGAGAAGTAGGAAAATCCAGAGCCACGTCGAAGGAAGCACCGAGGACAACCCCGGTCATCACCCGGAGCAAGCAGAAAGGAGACAAAGCCAAAATGACCAGTCAGAGACAGGACACTGCGGAAATCACTTCGCCTATGAATGCTAATTCCGTTGCAGCCGCGGCCCTCAGAGCAGCGGCAACAAAATATAATACGACAGCGGCAGTCCCGAAGATTACGGAAGCCGTGAAAACTCTTGCTACGAATCAATTTCACCAACCAAAAGAAAGGGTGGATGAATCCAGAACGTACCAACCCGCGCATCCGCCAACCTTCGGAATGCCATCAACCAATGAGCTGAATCAAACTGTGCTGGTGGCTCTAACACCGCAGATGGGCACTCCGCCCGATCTGGGAATGCCAACAATCGAAGCTGAACCTCCCCCGCCTTTAGTACAAACCATAGAAGAAGGCGGCACGGTGGCCGTAATAGCACGATCTGGGACTCCCAATCAAGGTTCGAACCAATCAGACCGATTGATGGCCGAACTTGAAGAATTGAAGAAAAGCCAAAAGGTTTACGCGGATGTTGTGGCTTTGTTGGCCAGAGAAAACCAGGATTTAAAAGACCGGATTGCCTTAAGCACAAAGACGAGCCAACAACTCGATGAAGCAAATTCAAAGGCACCCGAACCAAACCGAGACCGAAGAGTCATCGTAGCGGCCAATGGAAACGCGTCCAGAGGAAGTAGCGCATCCGACCCAGATTATAACGATGGAGAGTCAAGATATCACGAGCAGAGGAACATAGGGCACCACCGCGCGATGGAAGAGCTGCGTGATGAAATGATGGCAGAGATCAGGCAATTAAAAAGTAGACAAGGCGGAGGAAGGTTAGAAGAAGTCATGAGAGAGGCTGACTCCACACCCTTAACTCATCGCCTGGCCAACACCCCTATTCCACTCAAATGCCCTGTCCCGACATTCGAATGCTATGACGGATCCAGCGATCCCGCTGCACACATTCGGTATTATAACCGTGTACTGGCTAGATGGAGCCAGAACGACGCAGTACTCTGTAGATACTTCCCATCGAGTCTGAAGGTATCGGCATTGTCTTGGTTTGATAATATGCCGCCAAACTCCATCCACTCCTACGACCAACTCGCAGAAAAGTTCTTAGGAACTTACATGTACAACAAGGCTGTTAATACTGGAATGGATAAGATCTTTTCACTGGCAATCGGCTATAAGGAAACCACGAGGGAATACACCAACAGATGGCACAAGGTCTGCCAAGCCATAGGAAGTGTGGACCCGGTGGTAAGTATCAACTGCTACAAGTGGGGATTAGACCGAATGAGTCCACTCTTTGTTGAGATTCATGGAAGCGTTCCCAAGACAGAGGGGGATCTTCGAATAATTATTGAAAAACACGCTCGTCTTGAAGAAATCCAGCGTGAAAACCCGAGGGCGTACCCACAGAGAACTCACCATACAAATTCCGCAGAACAAACCACTGGAACCAAAAGGAATTGCTCTGTGGAACGACCTCACGAAGATAGGAAAGAACGAAGGGACGAAAGGCGAAAATACGATCGGAAGTTCGAAGATCAAGTTTACAAAAATCTCAATGCTAGCTATGCTCGGATCCTGCGAGAGGTCAAAGGAAGGGAAAATCTGGAATGGCCATGGTCTAAGGGAAAACAACCCCCAAGAACCGAGAAATCCAAAGATTACTGTGAATACCACTGTTTCAACGGGCACCAGACCGAAAAATGTAAAAACCTCAAAATAATGATCCAGAAATTGATTGATGCGGGCGAGATCAAACATTACATACGAAAGGATGTCGCAGAGGATAGATCTAAACGAACCAAGCCAGTCCAACTTCCAGAAGGGAACCGCACAATCAACACCATCTCGTGTTCTGAAACCGCAGGGCCCTCACTTACAGTACAGATAGGAAATAGGTTACGGAAGCAGTTCGAGGACCGATGCGAATTATATAAGATCGATGGGATAGAGGTGGACGAACATGAAGAGTGGATGGACTCACCTATTATCTTCGATGCTGAAGATATCGACGAAGATATGGAAGACCATAACGACCCCTTGGTCCTCACACTACCCGTGGCTGGATGTAACCTTAAAAAGATCCTCATAGACGGGGGGAGCTCAGTGAACGTTCTATTCTACGATGCATTCAAACGAATGAAGCTCCATGAAGAACAACTAATGACCTCTTATTACACCATCTACGGATTTAATGGAGCACCCACGAAGCCCTTGGGAGACATCGTGTTGCAGGTTGACGCCGGACCCATGAAAGTAGAAACACGGTTCAGCGTAGTGGACGCCCGTCCCCCTACAATGCCATCATTGGACGAAAATGGTTACATAAACTCAAGGGGGTGGCGGCAACGTACTACCAATATCTCAGATTCCCTACACCTGAGGGAGTAATGGAAATCAAGGGAGATCGGGTCTCTGCAAGAGAGTGCCAAGCCACTCAGGATCGCATCAACAAAGAACAAGAAAAGCAACACAAAACCCGAAGACTTAAAAATAAAGAAGCTGCGAAAGAGAAGGCCATAGACCAGTTCCTCAAGGAAACTACAGGAAGGGATTTGACCAAAGATGATAATGTCCGGAACACAGAGACAAGTACTTCAGCAACCAACGCTGGACAGAAACATACCAAGTAGCAATTAAAGAACGCCCCAGTCCTCGGGGATCCGAAGCCGGTTTTCACGCCAGTAGAGCCCGTAAAAGAAATCAACATAGGAGCGGAGGAAAACCCGAAGATGATCAAAGTAGGGACCATAATGGACGAAAAGAGAGAAGATTCCCTGACCAAGTTACTTAAAGAATCGCAGATGTATTCGCCTGGAAATTAGGAGATATGCCTGGGATTAACCCAAAAATAATCCAACATGAGCTTCGCATCAAACCAGGCACGCCACCTTTCAAACAGAAAATAAGAAAAGTCGCGCCGGAATATCATAAGGCAGTGGAAAAAGAACTTCGAAAATTACTAGACGCAGGTTTCATCAAGGAGGTCAAGTACCCTACGTGGATCTCCAATATGGTCGCCGTTCCTAAGAAAAATGGGGGGGTTAGGATATGCATCGATTTCACTAACCTCAACAAAGCATGTCCAAAGGATAGCTATCCATTGCCAAGCATAGACCAGCTGGTAGAAGCAGTAGAAGGATATGAAAAACTGTCATTCATGGATGGACATTCTGGCTACAACCAAGTGTCCCTGGCAGAAGAGGATCAGCCACACACAGCGTTCTACACACCACATGGTCTTTATTGCTACACGAGAATGCCTTTCGGACTTCGAAACGCAGGGGCAACGCACCAAAGAATGGTCGATGCTATTTTCAGGCCATGGATTGGAAGCACCTTAGAAGTCTACGTTGACGATATGCTCGTCAAAAGCAAGCTGCGCAAAGATCACCACAAGGATCTTAGAGACATCTTCGAAGCAATGAGGAAACACCGCATGAAAGTAAATCCAGAGAAATGTACTTTCGGTGTCACCTCAGGGAAATTCCTCGGGTATTTGGTAACAAAAAGGGGCATCGAGGTAGACCCAGTGAAGATTCAGGCCATAGTAGAAATGCCATCCCCAAAGAATTTAAAAGAAGTTCAGAAGCTCAATGGGTCCATAGCAGCCTTGGGCAGATTTATTGCCCGATCTTCGGACAAATGCAGACATTTCTTCAATATTCTCAAAAAAGTGAGCAAGTTTGAATGGACCGCAGAATGCGAAGAAGCCTTCCAAAAAATCAAAGAACACCTAGCTTCGATTCCGATCCTGCAGAAGCCGGATCCTGATGAGGTTTTGGCATTATACATAGCAGCAACCGAAGACGCAGTCAGCGCAGTGTTGGTCAAAACCAATACGAAGATATAACAACCTATCTATTACGTCAGTAAGACCCTCAATTCTGCGGAAAGGAACTACAAAAAGATCGAACATCTTATCCTAGCATTGGTATGGGCTACTCAAAAGCTGAGAACCTACTTCCTAACTCACTTCGTCCGGGTCCCATGCAAAGCACCTCTGGAACCAGTCCTCAAAAGCACGGGAAAAGTGGGCAGAATAGCCAAGTGGAACACCCACCTGGACCAATTCAACATCATTCATGAAATTCAACATTCCCGAAAATCCCAAGTTTTGGCGGATTTCTTAGCAGACCTTCCCCTGGACAACGACGATGAGATTAAGGGAATACCAGAAGCCGAGGAAGAAAGCAAGGATCCAATGGATATCCTCGAACCCTCGAGTCAAAGACAACGGGAAGTCTTCGTCGACGGTTCCAAAAATAAGGAAGGAGCAGGAATAGGCATTGTCATCACCACCCCAAACGGAGAAAGGATTGTACATGCACTCAGGTTAGAATTCAAAGAGCATACCAACAACATCGTCGAATACGAGGCAGTCGTACATGCCCTCCGAATAATAATAGAGATGGGAGTAGCCGACGTAAGACTAACAAGTGATTCACAGCTTGTCATACGACAAATAGGGCTCGAGTACAACGTGTACGATGACACCCTCTCAGCTTACATGGCCTTGGTCCAAACATTGGCGTCACAAATTCCGAACATCAAGTTTCGGCACTTATGCAGAAGGGATCTCAGACACGCAGATGCCCTGGCATATATATCATCCATGCTGAAGGACGAAAGCATCGAAGCTATTAAAATAACAAGGGTATACGAGCCTTCGATTACACCTCAATTCTCCTTCGCTACCAATCAAGATACAGCGGAAGAAAATACCGAAGACCAGGTTGGAGAGGACATCCATAACGATTTTGACGAAGAAGATATCCTGTCAAGAGCAAATCAATACGAAGACTTCAGCAACGAAGATGATTGGAGAACGGTGATCCATGCGTTTCTCGAAAAGGGAAGTTTACTCGCGGACCATAAACAGGCTAGGAAAATACTCTCCAAAGCAGGAAGATATGATCTTCGGGATGGGGTCCTGTACAAGAAATCCTTCCTCGGACCGTTACTACGTTGCTTATCTCGAAAAGAGGGGCACCAAATTCTAAATGACATCCATTATGGGGACGCAGGGAATCATAGCGGTATGAGATCAATAGCCGACAAAGCCAAAACGCAAGGATATTACTGGCCCACGATGATACAGGATGCCGCAAGAATGTCCCGACGATACGAAGAATGTCAGCGTTTCGCCAAAAAGATACACGCGCCAGCAACAATGTTAAATTCTGTAGATAGCCCGTGGCCATTCGCAAAATGGGGCATAGATATCGTCGGGCCTTTCATCGAAGGATCAGGGAAAAGACGATTTTTGATAGTAGCCACGGACTACTTCAGTAAATGGGTGGAAGCTAAAGCCTTAGCCAGGATCAGAGACGTGGATGTGTTTACTTTCATATTCCAGAACATCATCTGCAGGTTCGGCATACCAGCAGAAATCGTATCCGATAATGGTAAGCAATTACAAGGGAAAAACATAGACATGCTCTTCGATGCTTTCAAAATAAGGAAGAACAAATCCACCCCTATATACCCTCAAAGCAACGGGCAAGCGGAAGCCACCAACAACACCCTCGCCCTTATGCTCAAAAAACAATTAGACGAACATAAGGGGCGGTGGTGTGAACAGTTACACAATGTGTTATGGGCATATAGGACAACGCGAAGATCTGCCACTGGGGAATCCCCGTTTCTTCTCACTTATGGAGCTGAAGAAGTCATCCCTACAGAGATACTCATGCCAACCACAAAGACCGAAGCGTGGGAGAAAAATCTCACAACAGACATGATGTTAGAGAGATTGGACGACCTAGAAGAAAGAAGGGAAGCAGCATTGCAGAAGGTGGAACATTACCAACGAAGACTTGCAAGGGAGCACAACAAAAAGGTAAAGCTTCAAAATTTTGTAGAGGGGCAGTATGTGTTGAGAACAATCCCACAGTATCAACGAGAGAAGAGATGGGGAAAGTTAGCACCTACGTGGGGAGGACCTTTTATAATACACGATATTGCGGGAAGCGGTTCCTACTACCTTCGTAATCTGAAAGGCGAAGTCCTCCGACATCCTTGGAATGATAAGTGGCTCAAACCATACTTCCCATAGGGGCAACGCAGCCTTGCAACTGCGTGAAGGGTACCAGAAGAAGAAGGGAGCGTGACCACTCTACATGTTTCTATCTCTGGACGAGGAATTGCAGGCCTCAACCTATCAATCAAACAAGCTTTCTATATATCAACTAAACCTATCGACAATATTGGGGAAAGTAGTTAATCTACAATCTCTCAGGGCTCCCCCGTCAGTGCCCATAAGTGTAAGACCAGGGGGAAGGCACCCAGCAGAAAGAGATACCCAACCAATCTTAAGGCAACGAGTCGACGGAATGGGTGTATGTAAATTTTTTAACCCCATATCCTAGAACGTTGCCTCGTCCCCCACCGTCTGGGAATCCTCTGGCCAAGGGTTCTCCAGCGGGGTGACAGGTCTCAAGCCGATCACGAAGGTACCTCCCTTCGGGATCGCACCCAAACACTTCAAATCCTCTTTTATTTTTAGAGTCTTTCATCACAATGACTAAAATAAAACAACAAACTGATATTGCAGGTATATCAAAAAAATGATCCATTTCATAAAGGTTGGTTACAAAAAGCGACAAGGCCTTGGATTGTAAATATACACATCCAAAATTTACAAGGAATACACCAAAAATATTCTCTTTACACCAAAAATTTACAAGGAATCTCAACGAAAGGATAACGATGTTGCGGTCTCTACTTAGAAGAGGCCACCACATCAGCAGGATTGTTCCGAAGAGTTGAAGGGACGCTCCCGCCAGATGAGGGTCCCGAAGATCCAGGCAGGGAAGCAGGCACTGGACGACGTGGATAGCTTTTCACAAGGCCATGCTCGGTCTTAAGGCCAAGCTCAATCTTCTCCAGCATCTTGTTTGTCTCCTCAGCCAATTGACACCGAGCCTTGTGCTTAATAACTGTCGTCCGTTGTTGGGCTTGGGATAAAAATGAAGACAGACGATTCACTTCTTTAGAAGCTGCACCAACGACCTCTTCACGGGACGCCGCCAAACTCTTAAAATGATTAGTTTGTTCTTCCTGCTGCGTTAAGGAAGATTGAGCCTTTTTAAACTTTTCATTTGCAACGCGGACTTGTCCCTCGAGCTCTGAAAAAGACAACACAAGGGAGTTAGCACAGTAAAGACACAATCACACTCGATGAAATAGAGTTATACCTTCGACACAAGCCGAAGCCTCTTCATACTCATTAACAACCACATCTCGCGCTTCATCAAGATGGTCATATTCCGCGGATAATTTCTTATAATCTAGTTGAAGGTTGGTGAGAGTAAATTGACTGGCATCTAATTCTACCTGCTTCATCGAATCCATGTGACGAAGGTGGTCGACTTCTTTGTTTATCTCTGATACCCCCTTGCTCAATATGTACATACACACTTCAAGATTTCTCTCAGACTCAGCCTGACGAGCTACTTCAGCGCGGGACGCGGCAAGGGCTTTGCTTAGAGCATCGGCTTCGGCACGGGCATTGTCCCTTTCTCTGGCAAGACACAGCACACTATCCTTAACTCCTGGAAAAGGGAGGGATCGAGCCTTTTGTAATTCCTCTTCCAGAAGTTGTATCCTAGACTCCAACAAGGAAGTACGCTCACGGGATTCCCGCAAATTCTCACGTGTCCACAACAGTGTACCGTTGAATAAAGCACGGTCATGATTATACAGATTCTGCATATCAACTATCTGAACATGCCTTGCGCGCCATACCTCAGCCCGAGCGTCCCACTTTTTGGCTTCGCTTTTAATTTTCTCAACAAGCTCTTTGATACGATATTTCTGCCGTGCCCTTTCATTGCGGAGCCATATCAGCTCGGGGATGCCACCCATTGAAGATAGCGTGGGGAGACTCAGACAGAACACTCTAAGTAATGAAGGAATTATGACACATTGCGAGGGAAAATGAGGAAAAAGAGCCAAACCTGTGAAAGCTGAAACTTGGCCGCGAGTTTGCTCTAACTCGGCGCGAACGACTGCAAGCTCTGAACGAATACCAGCCTCCGCTTCACCTAGCTTTTCTTTCTCTTTGAGGTTTTTCTTCAGCTCTTCAATTTCCACCTCAGCCGAAGATAATTCATTTTCTCTGTGACGAAGCTTAGCCTCGAGCTTCAGAGATTTCGCTTTGAAGAACCGATACAACACGTGGTTATAATGCTCACTCCTCATCATCTACACATCAAGACGACAAACATTATTTTACCGAAGAATTCGATCGTCACGAAGAAATATGTACGAAAATTTACCTCCAAAACACGTTGCTGAGGAAAGCCATATTGATACTCGTCGGGTATGGCCATCATATCCGCAACGGAAGAAGGAGGCTCAGACACAAGGGTAGCTTCGGGAACACTCAAATTTCTTCCCCAGGCCTCAGATACCCGCGCCTTGGAAGACATTTCCATCATACGACGGGTATACGCATCAGAATCCTTTTCACCAGTAACAACCGGGGCGGGATGAGGGACAAATAGCAGATCCTTTTTCTTGAGCCAATACATTATGGCGTCCTCACCCTCAGATGTCGGCGAATGAGGAAGATCCGCGGCAGGCGAATCAATCACCGACTTCCCCTTTTCTGATACGACCCTTCAGCACAAATGTCGGCACCAACATGCGCACCATGCTCCTCCGCGCCACCATCCTGAACAGCAGCATCTTCGTTATCAGCAACCCCGAGCACATCCCAATCATCATTGGGGAAAGTAGAGAGAAGTCCTCAGGAAAATCGAGGGCATCGTCGAAGAACTCCCCTGTGGAATACATCCGGTCAAAATAAAACTCTTGAGAAAGGGTGGGGAGAGTATCCGCGGCAACACCAGCAGGGACAGAAATATCACTAATAACACCGCCATCAGCTACCACGGCGTTGTTTCTCCCTTCATCACCATCATGACCCGCACAAACCTCTCCTTCGACATTGAGAGGGGAAGTATCAGTACGTTCCTCCCCATCTGTAATCTCCTCATCCTCAGCAAACTCTTCGTTCGTCGGACTGGTAACTTCTTCATGAGCCTCAACCTCACCCATCACAATGGTAGAAGACTGCTTCGGCTTAATCTTTTTCTTCCTCGACACCTGAACCAACACCACAAAAAAAGTTATTTTTCCCCCAAACAGTTGAATTTCTAAAGAAGGAGAAGCGCAGCTAGAATCCGCATACCTGGGCAGTCGAGGCACTCCTCGGTGGAAGTATAGCACCAGAACCATCCTCCTCGTCTCCCTCAACGACGTCAAGGGCATAAGGAAAATTCATACCTGAGAAGTTTAAACGCCAGGGACAGAAATATCCATAACGAGCAGGAGGAGATTCACGTGGCCTGCTACTCTCAGTAGGACGCCAACCGCGTGGACCGGGGATCCAACCGTACGCCCAAGGACCAACAACTTCGATAACGGTAGCGTGCCACTCGTAGTCATGGTCGCGCTTGATCCTCTCGCGTGCCGGAAAAAGTTTTCGCTGACTAGACCCCTCCGTGCCGGGAACATACTTCAGCTTGGCATCGCTGACCTCATTCAACAGATGAATTTCGCCCCGAGGAGCAGCGAGATTCCGAAGGCTAACACTCCACGGCTTATGGTTCCTACTATTGAAGTAATCACCGAAGGAGTTATTGAAATTCTCAGGAGTATACCATTCCTTCTCCGCGGTATTGGGAACGTAACAAGTCATTGTTGTCTCCCCCTTACTCCGCAGATAGCACTCCCTCAGTGCACGGAGATAATTCCCCGATAGTTGCGATACAGAACGACTGTGAGTATTGGTGGAAGAGCCTTCACGACTAGCAAGCACATCATAGTAGAAGGAATCACCTGACTTGTACAACGGCAGCATAAGACCAGCTTCGAACGCTCCAACCGTAGTCAACAAATGAAATTCATCGAACTCATACCTTGATATAAGCTCATAAGTAATATCATCCTCAGGGGCATAGAAACGAACCTCGAAGGCTTGAAGATCATGCTTTTCCTTGAATATTTCGAGATCAATATGCTTGAACGTTACTTTTTTCTTGCTAACCGAAACGCTGCGTATCAATGGGGCAGCCTCATCCTCCTCGGCGGGACCGGATGAACCAATGAAAGCCTCGGAAGCCTTTCTCTTCAAAGAAGGATTTTTTGAAGACTCAGCCCTCGGAACACCACCTTTGGTATTCTTCCATTTAAAAGAACTTATAGGAGGGGGCGGCAGATGATGCTCGGGCTCTACAGAACGTAGAAGAGGAACATCAAAAGCGACAGCACGAGTCGGTGGCTGCGTACTCCTAACATCATCACGAGGACGAGATACCGCGCGATCGACAACTTTTCGAGACCCATAAGGATTTGTCGAAGGAACCTCTTCCCTAGAAGATGAGGCCTTCGCCCCAGAAGAAACTCGATTTCTACGAACATCATCTTGAGACTCTCTACGCGGAGGAGATCTCGATAGACTAGAACCAGGAGTCTGATAAGGAAGCCGCGGACGGTCAGACATGGCTGCGAAAAGATTAATCATAAACAAGTCAAAAACAAACACAAGGACATCATAATATCAAAAAAACCACATAAATAGCAATCCACACACGATAACACAGAAACCCTAAAATTAGCATACATGCTCGAAACTCCCTAAATCCCAACCCTGAAAAGCTCAAGCAAAACAATGGCCTCCTTGATTTAAGACGAAGAACATGGGCAAACTAGCATGCAAGCATTAAAAGAAGTTCTTCATCACAAACAAGGGACAACAGTAGCAGAAAATTTACAAATCAACATAGCGTAAAACAGTGGAAACAAAGAAAAGAAAAAACTTACCAGCAAAAACAGCAGCAGAAAGAACAAATCAGAAATAAAGAGGAGGCAAGTGTGATTAATGCTAAGGCGAGAGAGAATTTAAGGACTGAAGAATGAAGACTGACAGAGAATTTAAATGAAGACTGACAGAGAATTTAAGGGCTGAAGAACAAGGAATGAAGAGCAAGGAATGAAGACGGAGAGAATGAAATTAATTTTTCTCTCTTCCTTAATATACTCGAAAGAAAGAGGAGGAAGTTAAGAGACGAATGGGAAACGTGCGCATTAAATGAGCAATTAATGCACGAATAAAGAAACATGCCCAAGTATCTAGGAGAAGTTATTAGGAGAGAGGAAGAATATGTAACGACTATTTTCTTCAATGCTCCCGCTAAACACTCAAGCCCGAAGAAAAGGGGCAAATTGTGTGCACATATTTCATCATCAAACACGTGTACATAGGAAGATACATGGAGGGCATGCGGACAAGGTCATCAAAGTATGATGACACACGCTCATAACCAAGAATCCCATCCCATCAACGAGGGATCTTTGCCCGAACAATCCAAGGATAGAAGTTAAAGGATGTTCCGGTAACACGCTGTACTGCGGAGCACCAAATAACTCCCAAAGAGTTACTTTATCTCATCCCCAAAAGAAGCCAAGATCAACGATGGAGAGAAGATGTACTGACATGGACGCGACAGAAGCAGAAAACACTTGCCTGACACGAGCAGGCGCCTCAACTACCCACATTAAACACTCTGAGCAGCATACGTGTCGATCAACCCGTGGAACGAACGAGGATGACTCTACGTGATGAAGTTACGAACGAAGACCCCTGCGTGATGGGCACAAAACACAAGAAGATAAGGTTCCAACGGCCTTCAGAGATGGGTCCCACACTCTAACCCTATAAATACCCTCTCTCCACCAAGAGTAAAGGGATCGGAAAAACTGGGGAAGAGGGAGAGAGAGAAAAGATAATAAGTGTAAGTTAGTCCTTTATAATAGACAGACCTATGTAAACTACAGAGTCACTCGACTATCTTTGTAATCATCAAGTACATAGTGAAACAACAACCCCGTGGATGTAGGCCTTAGTGCTGAACCACGTAAATCCCGGTCTCATTTACACTTCAGCACTTTATTTTTGTCTAACGCTTCATGAGTTTTACTTTTATGCTTCGTTTTCTTTCTCCCCTTGCGTAAACGCCACTCGCAGTGTTCTTAGATGAGGCTATGATAAACCCGAAGGTTTTGAGCCAAGGAATCAATGCCATTGTATTATCAGCACGAGTTGGTACCTAGAGTTTGAATATTGTTTGTGAACATATAGATGCCTACATGATTTACGTGTTCACATTCATGTTTTTTTTTAGGGTCTATATGAATTTTGATTTTAATGGTTTTGTTGAATTTGGGGGTTTTGTTTATTTATTTTTGGATTTTGATTAGTTGGAAATATTGCGGCATATTGGAGATGACAACAAGCAGTAACAGTTAGTAAAGGAAGAAGAGAAGCATTAGTAGGTACTTTGATATTAAGACTAACTTGTTAAATCTGGATATAGTATGTGTTATCACTACTGATATAAACTTTGTAGCTTTACTTGCAGGTGTTGAAGAAGAGAGTGTTCGAGCACTTTCTTAATATTTGACATTAGAAATGTACTTCACATTGAGATCTCTCTATATATCCTCTCTTCTTGTTCTTTGTCATTCCAATAATAAGTTCGTAGCTTGCTTGCATATTAAAGGAGTCAGGAGACTATTTGGATACCATCGTCGGTAAGTTTTTGTGGTTTCGGTGTGAATAACTATTTGTTTTCACTCAAATTTCTGAGTGGGATTACATATCTAAGAATTAGATTTGTTGGCGTGTTTTAATGTGTAGGATTGCGCTTTTCCATCTTCAACTAAGTCTGTTGCTTGTCTTGGTCGTCCCTTTGTAGATGACTACTATTGTTTTCTGCTCCCTCTCACCTGCTTGTCAATATATGAAAATGGTGTTTATTAGCATTATTATGTACATAGTAGTTATCTAGTGGAAATGGTGTTCTATGCTATTGGTGGTCTGAGATGTGAAAGAGTGTGCTACTGAGTTGTGGAGCCCAACATTATTATGTACAGTGTCTATAATTTTTCATAAGGAAAGGAAGATTTAGGTTCGAAACTTTTTGTCGCTTGGGTTGACGGCGAGAGATTTTGATTTTACGTACTTACTCAGTGTTTTTTATAGCCATTAATACTTTAAAGTATCTCATATATGATCATGTTTTTCTGTGGAGTTTGTATCTGCACATCCCTTATGTTGTTTTCAAAGGTACCGATGGAAGATCATGGTTGAATAAGCTGAGTTTGAGGAGTCGGTGTTGTTGGTTGGAAAGCTACGGATGTATTGGTTATGTTGGTGTTGATCATAATGGTTGAATAATCTGTTATGCAGCTATAAAAATGGTTGCATAACCTATTATGCATCTACAAAAGTTGTTGCGTAACTTGTTATGCAGTCCAGAAAAAAGTTGCATAACACGTTATGCAACAATTTTTTTTATTAGTATTGAAACCAACAAAAAAAAAGACCGCATAACTTGTCATGCACCTGTAATAATATCTGCATAACATGTTATGCAGTCGATAAAATCAATGCATAAAGCATTATGCAACCACTTTTTTGTAAGCACTGAAATAAAAAAAATGATGCATAATCTTTTATGCATCCAAGGAAATGGATGCATAATTTGATATGCATCTGAAAATATAGCTGCATAACACATTATGCATTAATTTTTTGTGTAAGCACTAAAATTAACCAAAATAATGGATACATAACTTGTTATGTAGTCGAGAAAACAATTGCATAATTCGTTATGCATTTTTTTTTATGTTATTTTCTTAGGCATATATGTCGTTTTAGTGGTTGCGTAACTAAATTAGTAGATGCATGAACCAAAATATGGTTGCATAACGTTTTATGCATCTTTTGTTGTGTCTGCATAATGTGTTATGCATATTTTTCGGAGGCTGCATAATGGTTATGTACCAAATTTTCGAATACTTTGTTTAAAAGAATAATCATCTCCGATTTTTTCGCAAAAACCTTAGATTTGGTATTGTTGTGTTGTGCTCGTTGTGTAGCTCTCTTAAAAAGCTTTCCAACGATATAAAATTTGTGAAATTCTAAGGCGCGGTTCTTTAGATGTGTTATATCCAAGTTGCGTTGCCAATTATACCCCTGAAAAATTAGGATGCATAACCTGTTATGCAGACATTTTTCAAAATTTCATATAATTATGGATTTCACGGAGACTAAAAATAATCTTGGACCTGACAATAAGAATATTATATTTTTTTTTGGGCCTACGCCAAATTTTCCCGATCTATAAAAAGTTTTTTTAGAGCCTAATTATAAAGATCTTTAGTCTCTTGTAAGTGAAAACTAGTGTGAAACCCAGTT
The DNA here is from genome assembly GCF_003573695.1 of Papaver somniferum. Taxonomy (NCBI): domain Eukaryota; kingdom Viridiplantae; phylum Streptophyta; class Magnoliopsida; order Ranunculales; family Papaveraceae; genus Papaver; species Papaver somniferum. The sequence continues at coordinate 88,142,046 of NC_039358.1, forward strand.
TTCATAATTTTTTCATTGAGAAACCCAGCCGCGGAGAAATTCACGCGCGCACCCACTTTAGGGAAAAAATAATTTATAGGCCCATATTTTCCGAAATTTTGCGTTCGTTTGTGTTTGTCTTTGCTCTTTTTTGTTTTCAAGCAAGCATTGGATTTTCTCTGTCAGAGGAGTTGAGAGTTCAATGTATTTTTGAATCAACAGAAATTCATTCTAGGTTTCTCTCTAATCTTGAAAATAAACCCTATCTAAGAACATCCATTTTGAAAACAAACCATAATCATACAGAGATCACCATCGTTAGAAGCTACTGTACGTCTAATTCGAGCACATAAAGAGGATTTAGTTGTTGTAGGAGGTCACATTGATCGAGAAGTGGGTCTTGTTGCTGCTGTTTTAAAGGGATTCGACAGTAACAACATCAACAGATACGGGGGTAATCGTTTGAGCAGTGGTGCAATCAGTGATGGCTGAGATGTTCAAATAACAATGGAAATGGAATTGGGTCTGCTAGTATGTATCAAACGAAGGAGCATCAGTTGGTTGCAGTACACACGGTGTTGGGAGGAATTTATGTTCGCTGAGATAATCAGAGAATTAACAAGTGGGATTGATCTGTTTGAGAAATTGTCGCAATCAACTCAGTTGGGAGACGAGATTAAGGTGGTCAGAAAGATCAACTGTTACAATGGTCGAATGGTAAGGAATTTGATTAAATGGCTGCTGGAAGTTGCGTTTAAAAATAGAGATATATAAAAGATGGAGTTGTTGTTGTGATCGTAGAGGCGAATAATGGCAGTTGGAACTAATGCTAATGGTGGTCGATTGGAGTAGACTTGTTGGTGCTACACAAAGACGTGAATGGAGTTGGGGTTCACAGCTATTGAAGCTGTGAGAAGAGGTCGTTGCTGTTGGTAAATGGCCTAATAGAAGTGACTTGAAATTTGTTGTGGCTAGGCGGAGATCGGGTTGTTATTCAACTGAATGGATTGGTTGTAGTGAAAGATTTTTCGTCATTTTCCTTACTGGCTCGCTGGTTGATTTTTCTAAAGGTAGCTTTTTCGTCATTTTCCATCGAAATCCAGTCACTGTTTTCTCTTTTCTTCTTTTTAGTTCGGTTGACCTGACATCGTAGTGAAAGCTTGTCATTCCGACTTAAGCTTTATTAACTACCTTGCTTAATTGGGTGCATGCCACTTTCACGTTAGTTGCTTGTATATGTTACATGGTATCGGTCGGGATATCCTCAATCCTCATTTTGGTGAACTCCATTGTGAGTCCGACGGTCGGAAGATCAGCGACTTGCCATTTCACTATACGCAATGTGTGCGTGTGACGTGCATATAGAAGAAAATTGAGGTGTGAGTAGTGATGCAACTATGGAATTGGTTGCATAACCTGTTATGCAATATACAAAATTTGTTGCATAACTTGTTATGCACTCCCGAAAATGGTTGTATAACACGTTATGTAGCCTATTTTTTTTTGCATAACTTGTCATGCAGTGTCCAGAGAATGGTTGCATAACACGTTATGCAGCTACTTTTTGTTAGTATTGAAACCAACAAAAAAAAAGGCTACATAACACGTTATGCACCTATAATAATATCTGCATAACATGTTATGCAATCGAGAAAATGGATGCATAACCTGTTATGCATCCGAAAATATGACTGCATAATGCATTATGCATCGAGAAAATTGTTGCACAATCTTTTATGCATCGAAAAAATAGATGCATAACCTGATATGCATCCGTAAATATGGATGCATACTGCATTATGCATCAATTTTTATGTGCGCACTAAAATCAAGTAAAACAATGGTTACATAACTTGTTATAGATGCATAACTTTGTTATCCAAATGCATAATTTGTTATGAAGTGGAGAAAATGGTAGCATAATTCGTTATTCGTCTGCAGAATGTGTTATGCATCTTTTGTGGTGGCTGCATAATGGTTATGTATCAAGTTTTTGAAAATTTTGCCTAAAATGATGATCACCTCCGATTTTTTTGTGAAAAACAAAAATTTGATATTCTTGTTTGTACTCGTTGCGTAGCTTTTTTAAAAAGATTTCCAACGATATAAAATTTGCAAAATTCCAAAGCGCGGATTTTTAGATATATTATATCCAAGTTGCGTTACCAATTATACCCTTAATGCATAACCCGTCATGCGGATGCATAATCCATCGTGCAGACATTTTTAATAATTTCATATAATTATGGGCGTCACGGAATTAAAAATTAATTATGGGCCTGACAATGAAAATATTATTTTTTTGGGACCTGCACCTAATTTTCCCCTCTTGCAATTGTCGAAGATATTAACACAATCTTATGTCTTATCTTAAAGAAAATAGTTGGTTGTCGGCACATGTTATTAGCCAGGTACTGCTACAATAAGGGAAGGGAACACTACAATTAGAAAGCTCTAACGGGACTATTGATACATCATAAACAAAAAATCTAATTAAGAAATGAGTAAACCTTAATTTGTTCCGTAAAAGTTAAAGGGTTTGTATTCTAAAAAGACGGGTGATGACGATTTTCAATCAGTTAATGTGGAAAGCTACGCAATATTAGCCCACAATAAAGAAAGCAGCAAAGTTAGAAAGAAAAATAAAACTGATTTGCTCACTTTAAATAGCAATATTAGCCCACAATAAACATCCCAGAAATTTTCTGCGAAAGTGTAACCCGGTAGCATAGTGGTTCTGTGAATAAAACTTCACCCACTTGCATTTCAGCCTTATAAGTTTGCACCCATGCAAACATCCAACTCTTCAGGTCAACAACGGAAGTCTTTATAGCCTTCTTTCACTTCTCCAAACTCATCAAATACACCCCATAATGCATTCAATTATTGCCATACTTTACCAACAACAATCATCCAACGAAGAACACTTAGAACATGACACAATTAACTCTTTTCAAAGGGAAGAAATACAAAACTTGCCCACTTAGGGAATTACGCAGACTTGTTCACCTTGAACTAATCCTTACCCTTACAAAAACTCTCCTATTTTGAGTCTCAAACTCACATATGCAAGTCTGCCGAATTTTCCATGCCTTGGGATTATTTATACATCATCCTTGCTTGGCCAAACCGTGCATAATTGTTGCACACACATGGGACAACCATCTGTCCCATGGAGCAGTTATGTAACCGCCAATAACCGTGCTAACTAGCCAGTTCTCTTCCAACTCGCGCCAATCATCCAACACCTGTTCTCTTGCAGTTAGGAACCTTCTCCCATGCTTATAAACTCCCTTTATCATTGTTCTTACTTGTCTCGCGTGTTTGGAATGCTTGTGAAATTCGTAACCAACTTGTAACCGTCACTTGAGCTGTATTGCACAACTATTGCGCTTTACTGAATATAGCCTTGATCCTTTGCTCAGCCTCCTTGGCCCTTCCAATTTCTTGCTCTAAACTAATGCACGGACCATCCTTGTGCTTGAATCATCAAGGCCAACTCCTTAAACTCACTCTAGTTACTCATGCGTCATATATGCTTCACTTCGCCAATTTCGCTTGACAATAGCAATGCAACTCTTACATTACTTGCTTGTTTGCATTGTCCAAGCTTTGGCCCTGCCTGGAACTAATGCATAGACTAATCCTTAGTTTATTCTACCTTCTTGCATCATCCTTGAGTTTGGGCCAACTCAATTCCAAGGATATGCCTTAATGCCAACATCGCATGTTGCATGTTGCATCTTGCCACTTTGGCTTTGTCTTGCCTTTCACTCAATGAAGCCTTATTGTGTCGACCAATAAGCTTCATTACTTAGCCAAATATCTTTACAGTGTAGCACTACCTTTGCACTTCACTGGCCCTGCGGGGTTATGCCATCCATAGCACTTGACAGTCTACGCAGTGTTGTGTCATTCTGGCTGCACACTGACTTGGCCTGCAACACTGTAACGCGCAATCATTGTGCGACACTTGCAGCCATGTCATAGACCTCCCCCACCTAATCCGTTCAACTCCCTCGTTGAACGCGACCCAGTATGAGCAACATATTTGTCTTAACCTTGCTTCATGTGCTTTCATAACCTTTTCTGAAATTCGGCAGTACTCTCCTTTGCTAAACCCTAAGCCAATTTTCCACTTCCGATTGCATCTGCATCACTTAGCTTTACTGCTTTGCCATTGATCTCATATACTTGAGCCACTTCTCGGATCGTGACCACGCTTACGCTGCTACTCAAATCATGTATCAATACCCAGATGCAAACCTGAAATTCTGCTTAGCCACCTCCCTTTAGGCGTGAATTTCGCATGAATCATTTTACGCCTAAGTGTACGCACAGAATGATTCTTGTTAATCTGATCACCACGATCATTGCCATAGTTTTTCGCCTCCCGCCTTTGCCTTTTGCATCTAACTCAACATGACAAGGACTTATAAACGACTTGGCTTCATTTTCAATAAGTTTTGCCGGCACATGCCTTGAACTGTAGTTCTCCTGCTCTTGTTAAACATGTCACAAAGTTCATAGGGGTTCTCCTCATATAAGACACCCGAATTCAACACTTAATGCCTCGCCAAACTCTGATTATGCAAGCATCATTCAAGAACTCGTTTCTCTGAATGTGGCCACCAAGTATAAACTCTTCATACTTATGCCATGTTGCATACCCGAACTGAAATTGCAAGTTTTTCTCTGCTTAATTGGTTAAACCAAAACTACTGAGTTGCACAGCCCATCTACGCAACTGTGACTAACTATATTTTGGACATAACATAACTAACCCGTTAGTTGTGCATGCGCCATGCCTTCAAAGCCAATATGTCTCCAAATACTTCTTTGAACTGCATTTCTTGTTGCTTGGAAAGTGTGTGTCTTTCGCCAAGGCCATGAGTTCTACCCAACTCATGCTTGCTGATGAAATGATTTTCTATCTTGCTCCATTGCTTGCACTGTCGCCGCCCATCTGCTGTCGTGCCATTTTGCAATTCCCAAACAACAACATCACTTTTACATCAACTAGGACCCTTGTCCTATGCTTTGCTTATTAACTTTCAACTTATCTCGGCATTGCATACATTAGGATAAGTATGCTACTACAACATCTCCCCATGAACTAGCTTTACATCGTAAATAAAGAGGCAAGACTTTATAAACGAAAACACCTTCATTCATTACTGCTCTTACATAACAAGACCATGTACCATTACATGATTAATCCACTGATCACTTTTGGAAAGCTAAAACTTCATTAAAAAAGTAACTTGCTTACACCAAATCAAAGTATATACAAACTTTAAGACTCAAATAAAAGTCTGTACGACCAAACTCTACACATGGAGTTTGCAACAACTAACAACTAAAGCTACATAAAACAAGGCCAGAAACACTCTTGTTTTGACGTTAAATTGTCGCCAATGGAGACATCAATACTTACTTTTGTTCTTAGCTTAGTTTCTTTTGTCGAAGTGAGCGACCACTTCGCTACGAGACCTCTTCCTCGAACTTTCACTTCGGCCTTCACGAGTCTTGCTGGAATGATTCCCATAATCATCCCCAACTGATGCGTTGAGTTGTGCCTTGAGTGGACAGCTTCTAGCGAAATGTAAACCCTTACAGATGAAACATCCCCTATACTTCTGGGCTGAAGGGAATAATTCATCTTCCTTTGGTTCATGCTTGCGCTTACTGCCTACAGATTTTTCCTTGCCTTTGGTCTTACCTTCACAGCTTTGCACATCTTCAGCTGTTGTGCAACTGGTAAGCTCTCTTACCGCCTGAACAGCCATTTGGACACTCTGAATTTTGCGCATCATGAGTTCTATAACAACCAACGAACTCGCGCCACTCAGAAATTGGAACATCTGATCTTCTTCACTCATGCCACGTACTTCTTGCACCAATGCAATGAAGTTTTCAACATAGGTCTGTGGTGTACCGTCATTTTTAGCCTACGCAAACTTTCTCTTGCGTACCGAGCACCATTGCTCGGCCAAAACTGACATCTCAGTCCATCTTTCATGTCATTACGTGACATAGGATTGGTATAACCAGCAACTTCATCTTCTTCCAGCATAGTTCTCCACCAAACCTTTGCATCACCACCAAGGTAATTTCCTGCGAGAGTTACCTTTTGTCCTTCCCCAGTTCCATTCGCCTCAAAGTATGCCTCAACGTCATACAAGAAATTTTCAATTTCTCTAGCATTTCTGGAACCTACGTAAACTCTTGGCTTGGAGACTCGATTTGAGCTTTCTCCATGCACGTTTGCCCCTACAAACATGTCGTTAATGATTAACCCGCGAATTCCTGCCACTTCCTATGACATCTGCTTCGCATGGCTTGTTAGTATGGTCTTTATGTCACTGAATTGCACCTTCAATTCAGTCATTTCAGCATTGGTTTCGCAATTCAGAAGGGTTGCATCATACACCATGTCTTCTACTGCACCTACCCTTTTATCGAATTCTTTGAACCAATCTGTCGTTCTTCCTTCAAGTAAATCTAGCCTGCCATTTTTTTCAGAAACAAGAGGAATATCAAGACCATCAGGACCCAAATCAATGGTCATGTTGCCAAGATCACCATACTCCTCAAGCTGATCAAACGTACCTGGTAGTTCTTCGTCGATCATCATGCCATTAGAACTCATTTCTAATGCAAAACTCTGAAAATAATGCGCCACTTACTTTCTCACAGAAAAATATCTTAAGAGAGAAAGAAGCACCAGCGTATTATCCAACAAATAGACTCGAACTGTGTACCAAACACATCTCTATACCCTTACTGTCACACCTTCAAACATCCCAGAAATTTTCTGCGAAAGTGCAACCCGGCAGCACAGTGGTTCTGTGAATAAAACTTCACCCACCTGCACTTCAGCCTTATAAGTTTGCACCTATGCAAACAACCAACTCTTCAGGTCAACAACGGAAGTCTTTATAGCCTTCTTTCACTTCTCCAAACTCATCAAATACACCCCATAATGCATTCAATTATTTCCATACTTTACCGACAACAATCAGCCAACCAATAACACTTAGAACATGACACAATCAACTCTTTTTATTGCATCAAAGGGAAGAAATACAAAACTTGCACACTTAGGGACTTACACGGACTTGTTCACCTTGAACTAAGCCTTAGCCTTACAAAAACTCTCCTATTTTGAGTCTCTCACTCACATATGCAAGCCTGCCGGATTTTCCATACCTTAGGATTATTTATACAGCAGCTTTGCTTGGCCAAACCGTGCACAACCGTTGCACACGCATGGGACAACCATCTGTCCCATGGAGCAGTTCTGTAACCGCCAATAACCGTGCTAACTGACCAGTTATCTTCCAACTCGCACCAATCATCCAACACATGTTCTCTTGCAGTTAGGAACCTTCTCCCACGCTTATAAACTCCCTTTATAACCGTTCTTACTTGTCTCGCGTGTTTGGCATGCTTGTGAAGTTCGTAACCAACTTGTAACCGTCACTTAAGTTGTATTGCACAACTGTTGCGCTTTACTGAATATAGCCTTGATCCTTTGCTCAGCCGCCTTGGCCCTGCCAATTTATTTCTCTAAACTAATGCACGGACCATCCTTGTGATTTAATCATCAAGGCCAACTCCTTAAACTCACTCTAGTTACTCATGCGTCATATATGCTTCACTTCGCCAATTTCGCTTGACAATAGCAATGCAACTCTTGCATTACTTGCTTGTTTGCATTTTCCAAGCTTTGGCCCTGCCTGGAACTAATGCATAGACTAATCCTTAGTCTATTCTACCTTCTTGTATCATCCTTGAGTTTGGGCCAACTCAATTCCATGGATATGCCTTAATGCCAATATCGCATGTTGCATGTAGCATCTTGCCACTTTGGCTTTGTCTTTGCTTTCACTCAATGAAGCCTTATTGTGTCGGCCAATAAGCTTCATTACTTAGTCAAATGTCTTTACAGTGTAGCACTACCTTTGCGCTTCACTGGCCTGCGGGGTTATGCCATCCATAGCACTTGACAGTCTACGCAGTGTTGCGCCATTCTGGCTGCACAATCACTTGGCCTGCAACATTGTAACGTACAATCATTGTGCGACACTTGCAGCCATGTCATAGCTAGCTAGTTAACGATTAACTAGCATTTTAGGCATAGTAGTAGGAAACTAGTAACTATAGAAATGAATCAGTGAATGAAGACTGAAGTACAGCCAGATTAGCTACGAGACGACATCAGTGGGTTGTGGGTTGGGAAGATAGTACATTTGAAAAATCGGATTCATCAATTGATCGACATGATCGTTCATTCTTCCTTGGCCTTAGTTGCATTACTTCCGTCCCTACGTAGCACACTATGGTCCGTTTTCATGTGAAGTTCTGTAAATTTCCTAGGATCAATGTAGTAGGCTCTACCCCTCAAAGAACACAAGATTCTGGAGAGTGCACTTATAGTGGTGGAGATTAGCTTGGCAGACGGGTCAAAGACTTGAGAGCAAGCCGTTGTAAACAGTAGTCTAGTAATAAAAGCATGTTCGTTTTAAAGTAGACAAAGCTTATCAACAAAACTTTGCAAGTCTTCATCTCACATTATATTGTCTCTGAAAATAGTAAACACAGAATACTTGTTTAAACTAATCAAGAGTAGTGGTTGACCAAATATAATTCATCATGTGACCAAAGTCGATAACCTCCCTGTTATGGACAATTAATTCAACATTCCCCAACAATGACAGATAGCAAAACAGGGATTACTAGTATGGATTATACCGTTATAAGAGCAAACAGTCAAAAGTGAGAGCATACTGCATTAGTGAATCAGTGACACTTTTCATTATCCCACTAAACATAAAAATATACTGAATTGGACTAAAATTCCAGAAACACCACGAACATCGTGTAGACCAAATTATGGGTAACTGGAACAAGTTAATGATCTCATTAGTTAATTGATTAATATCTTCAAAAGTTCACAAGATTTTCAAAGAATAATAGTAGTATTCAAACAAATTTAAATTGTAGTAATGAGAGACACTTTATAATTTCTTATATCATCACATCATTATCAAAATCTTAAGCTTCAACCACTGTTTATGGAATAAGCCTGCAATTTTGCAACAAATTTTCTTTATTTGGGCTGAACTCTCATTTCTTATGCTTCTTCCCCTTCTAGCCCATGTTACCCTTCACTAATATGCTTGTTCGCTTGAACTCTCCTTTCCCAAAAAAATTCTTTCCTGACTAATGATCCTTTCTAATAAACACGCGCTTTTGGAGGGAAAGATTCAACTTCATCATCTAATGTGTTCAAATGAACAGGCCTGTAGTCAAGCCTAACCTTCTCTTCCTCCCAGTACCTACAAGATACAACCAAATATTTAGTTTTAGAAACCAATCAACTTGTGAGAAAAAAACAAAAAGATAGAAGGACGATGGTTGATCGAGGCGTTTCAGCGACGATGGAACTATGAGACTCTAAAATTGTGTATCGAAATTGAAGACTTGAAAAATGATAGTGAGAGCATAAAGAGAACTCACCCCACAGTGTGCTTCATCCAGTTCACGTCATCCCTTTTCTGGAAATAAGAGAAACAAAAAGAAGTTTGATGAATTTTACTAAATAACTACGAATGCATGAAACTGAAAAAACTCGAGAAAGAATCTAACCGTGAAATCTTCTCGTGCATGTGCTCCTCTGCTCTCCTTCCTAGCTTCAGCAGAGTGCATGGTTATACATGCATTAATCAAAAGGTTTTCTAATTCAATTGTCTCAATCAAGTCAGAGTTCCTGCAACAAAAAAAATAGACTCTTAGTGAAGAATGGACTTATGAATGATGATGGGCGCCAAGACTGATAAGCACAAAGTTTTACCATATCAGACTACGATCTTTCAGCCCAACATCATGAAAACTCTCCCATGTTTGGTCGATTAACTCGCAGCCTAAAATCATAAAGCAAAAGATGTAAATATGAATAAGAAAAAAAAATTAAAAGGTGGACAAAAACTTAAAGACAAGAAAATAACAAAATATTCTGTGAAACAGTGGCACTTTGTATATCAAAATTTTCCTGCGTGAACATGTATTGACACTGGTATTCTTTCCGGACACTCGACATATCAGCCAACTTTCGGAACTTAGTTTGATAAAGCTTTAAAAGAGTAGATGAAACAAAAAATGAATGAGGAGAAAAAGAAACATGTCTCTTTTTTTCTTCAGTATAAGCATGAATGTAGCCAATTCATTTTTCAGAAGAATACTACATAAAACTGACCCTAACCCCCATGCTCCCATTTCTTACATTTTTGAGTCGCTTTGTCAAAATACCCGTAATCATCCGTGACACTGACGTTTGTACCCTTATCTTTGCTGCACAGAAATTATTTAATTAAGGAAGATGTCATTTTTTTATTGCTTACCTTCTGCTAGAGTTTCCTGGGTACGGAAAACAGCTGCATTATTTTGCATCACCCTTTGCATATTTAGACGGATCTTTGAAGTTGGCAGTGAACCATTTGAGTTCCTAAGTTTATTCAGCCATTCAATAGTTCTCTGTCCAGCATCACTCCCCAATGGTTTTTGTGGTGCACCTGCAGAATACCAAGTAAGTAAGCTGAAAAGACTGAATTACATATTAAAAACATCAAAAATCTACCTGGACTTTGGATCTCCGCAACTCTATTTGCACAAGCTCGACCGAAAACAACAATGTCAAGTAAAGAATTTGCACCGAGACGATTAGCCCCATGAACGGATGCACATGCTGCCTCACCAGCAGCCATTAATCCAGGAACAATTGAATCTGGATTATCCCCTTTCACTGTAACAACCTAACGGTACCAAACACAAATGCATCTTAAGGAGATAATATATAAAGAAAATAACAGGGCACTAAAACTAAATCAGCATTCTCATATAAAATAGGGCATTTCATCTTTCACCTCTCCATGGTAATTCGTAGGTATACCTCCCATATTGTAGTGAACAGTAGGTAACACTGGGATAGGCTCCCTGGTAACATCAATACCCGCAAATATGGCAGCAGTTTCTGAAATCCCTGGAAGTCTCTCCTTCAGAATTTCTGGCGCCAAGTGGTTCAAGTGGAGATAGATGTGATCCTTCAATGGTCCTGTTAACAGTTGCCAACATGGTCAGAGAACATAACAAATGAAATGGAGCATACGGGTTCTTGACATGGAAAGATATCCCAAACAGGGGTCCCTAACAAGCATCTGGTCCAAGTTATTATGCAACAGAATATCAAATGAAACTGCAGTTAATCACCAAATTATGAAAATCAGCAGTAATTATGCATCTCTTTTTAGTACATTTAGTGTGTTCGTACTTCATAGAGATTCGGTTTGATTATTCAACAAAGAGCACAAAGAACAAATGATCATGAAACATGCTATAATCTGCAAGCATCTACTTGCACTCCACGAACTGAAGATGAATATAAGAAAGAGCTAAATTTTCTGTGAATAGGAGGACTAAAGAGACTGTCCATACAACTTACCTACACCGCGACCTTCTCGAATTTCCATGGTCATAGATCTTGAAACAACATCTCTTGATGCAAGATCCTTGGCACTTGGGGCATACCGAGCCATAAAAGGTTCGCCATTAATATTCCTAAGAATACCACCTTCGCCTCGAGATCCTAAACATTCATACAAACCGCAAGAGTGAATACTCAAAAAACATAAATGTTTTATGATTGCGGATTTCGAACTTGTCAACATAACAAAGCTGGTACCGAAGAGGCTACTATGCGAAATGAGATATGTTTAAGTGTGTATGGAGGTGGGCCTTAATGATCTCCACTGTTAAAGTTCCTTAATTAATCCCTTTACTAAGCTCCTCATTAGAAGCTGACTGGGTGGAGGCATATGAATCATGATTGACAACAAGAATTGAGGAGTATAGAAAAGGTATCAAGCAACCTTCAGTGATGAGACACCCAGCACCATAAATACCCGTGGGGTGGAACTGCACAAATTCAAGATCCTGCAAAATACACCTAATGAGATTAAAAGAGAAAAAAAAACATCTAGTAAGAGCATCCACAACCATGAATCGTAAAATGGATTTGTATTAGCTAAATTTGCCATACCATTTTACAAATCATCGTGCAAAACCACAATGAGTGTATATTAAATATGTAAGCGGGCGGTGATTGAAACTGATCCCAAATAATATATATTCAATTGGCGGTGATTCAAACTGCGCCATAATTTAGGCCGACTATTAAACTCCGCCAACAAGCACAAAACTAAACTAACTTCCCATATGGACCATCGGATGATGGGAGGATGAGTAAAAGTGGATGTTGTTATGCTTGGCGGTGTTTTAAACTCGTCTAAATTAAAGTTTTTTCCCAACAGTGTTTTAAAAAAAAAGCTCCCCAACTTTTAGACAACCCTTAGTTTATGTGCAGAGTTTCAATTCCCGCCGAGTCAAATTTAGCTATTGCTCAATTTGTATGGTAAATGTACCATATGATTATTATATGGTATGGTATATACCACTTTTAGCGTATCCACTGCCAACCCCTAAATGGTATAAATGCCATTTTAGCATACGATTGTGGATGCTCTAAGACCTACCAACAAGAGCTTATATAAACATTAACTGAAATGTCTCTGCTACCGCCCAGTCACAGACCTGAAGTGGTAGCCCTGCACGTGCCACCATGGCATTTCCATCTCCAGTACATGTATGAGCTGAGGTCGCAGAGAAGTATGCTCTCCCAAAACCCTGGTTGAAACAGAAACCGGAAAACTAATTAGCATGATTTCACACTCATAAAATGAGCTGGTGCCAAAAGTTATAGGTACCCCAGTGGCCAAAATGGTTGAAGCAGCACGGAACCGATGCAGAGTCCCATCCTCCATATTTAGTGCAATTATTCCTTGGCAGGCACCTGGAGGATTTCGCAAGCCAGAAAAAAGAAGAAGAGAAAACTCCTATAAATCCATTTTATAATAGTAAAGCAAACACTGAGTTTTACTTGGTCACCAACATCCAGGCTAGGAGTCGGGCCTATAAAAGCTGAGCACCTTTCAAGCAGTAAAGGAAGGATGCAGCCGACTTACCACTACTGTCCATGATGAGATCCAATGCAAAGTATTCCACAAAGAACTTCGTGTTGTGTTTCATTGCCTGACCATACAGAGTGTGAAGCAAAGCATGACCGGTACGATCAGCAGCACAGGCACAACGGTAGGCCTGACCACCTGTAATAGCAACATAAGAAACAGGTTCAGAAAAGCTTAAATGAATGATGAAAAAAAGCATGCACCATAAATACCTCTCCCATAGTCCAAGCTTTGACCACCAAAAGCACGCTGATAAATTTTTCCTTCTTCAGTTCGGGAAAATGGTAATCCATAATTTTCTAGCTCTATGACTGCTTTTGGTGCCTCCCTGCACATGTACTGAATAGCATCCTGATCACCTACAGCAAGCCAATAGTGCTAACATGTCAACACAACAAGGAATAACTCTATATAATTAGAAATATACTAAAAAAGTTGTACATAAAAAGGTAAGAAAATAAGGCAAACACTCTGAAGTAACTAGGAAGTTAAATGGGTATTAGATTTAGGTATTTAACACTGACCTAACCAATCACTTCCTTTAACTGTATCATACATATGCCACCTCCAGTCATCTTCGGACATATTCCCTAGTGCTGCATTTATACCACCCTGCATTAACTCAAATTAGTGATATATTCATGTACCAAATTCTGAAATGTGATAAATATTCAACAAGCCGAAGACTGCAGCAGTTCTGCCGCAGGTAGCTTGCTAAAGCTAGCAAAGTAAAAACACTAAACAATGAATCAAGCAGTAAAGCATGAAAGAGTAAACGAAATACGCAACCCTCTAATTTGCATCATACTTCTGCAGTTTCTAAAAGACTTATGCTAAACAGTTTATGCTCATTGGAGTGTCAGCCTTCTCGCTCCATCTAAACAACACCTCTAACTTCTAATAAAGTAACAACAAAGAAAAGTACTACCCTTTGGCTTCCTTATAAAATAACATCCAAATAAAAAATATTAGCTATTCGTTTCAGTAAGCGTTCAATTCCTCTATGATAATATTTCAGATATTTCTTCGCAAAACTATACAAAACCTTTGATACACACAGATGATCTTTCGATGGTTGACAATACTATTTACCAGTTAAGCATGAACCACAAATTTATCCAATTCAAATTCAGTAACTAAAACAAAGAATACCTGTGCAGCGACCGTATGAGAACGTGTAGGGAAAAGCTTGGTAATACAAGCAGTATTAAATCCATGCTCAGAAAGTCCAATGGCTGCTCTAAGTCCTGCACCACCAGCTCCAACCACAACTGCATCATATGTATGATCAACAATGGTATATCCCCCTATCTGTATTCATCAAATCAACCAAACAAACAAAATCAGTTCTTTAATATCAAAAAACAAAAACCAATAAAATCAAAAAAAAAAAATCCAAATGTGAATTATTAAAATGCTAAATTCAACATTATCCCATACTGAATCAGTTGAGAGAAATCTTGAAACTAATGGTTTAAGATTTTCATTTGCGATCTTTGAAGAAGAAGATACAAATTGTAATCCTCTAGAAACACAACGCCACATGTTTTCACGTTCTCTCTAAACGGCTATCGTCAAACAGATTAGGACATAAAACCTGAATGCTAGTTTGGACTTTTGGCTGATTCATGCTTCAATAAATTCATAGTTTATTTTTAATTGATTAAAATTAATCAGAATTGGTCGTCATACCTTTACATTATCAGTTTACTCGTATTCAGACTTCTTGATTAATATTTTGTTCCTACTGTAAAAGATCTAGGGTATTCATAATTACCAACACTATTTTATCAAAATGCTCAAAATCAATCAAAGTAAGATTACATACCTTTTAACAAAGCTGTAATTCTGATTTTCAACCACTTCATAAACTTCGCTTGCATGAAGAGTTGAACATATAAGTGTGGAAAATGATAGCAATAACACCACAATGGAAAGTGTGGAGGAGTTGGCTCATGAGGAGAAAAAGCATAGGCCGGAAAATTGTCCCCGCCCCATTCAACACCAGCTTGTTAACGGTACTAGCATTTTTGGAGTAGCAGTGCCGTAGAACTCTGTTAATGAAGAAAGACCGAAGGTACAAGTACAATCATAGGTAGGTTATGAAGGTGATTTAGAGATCGAATAATCATAAAATTGTCTAATACTTTTCAGATTGACTAGTATAACACAAATCCATTGTAGTCCAGCCCGGTTAGGATACCTGGCTTTCACCCAGGCGACCGGGTTCAAATCCCGGCAATGGAACTTTTTTTGCATTTGATCTCCAAAATAGATTTTTGGTTGTTAAACAATGGAATTTTTTTGCGTTTTAGCTTGAAAAGAGATTTTTGGTTGCGAAACAGCTTACTAGTCTAGGATGAACTCATGTGCGTTTGAGCATTACCCATCTAATTTACACTAATTTACCAAGTTCAACATACACAGGAGAAACACCACAAATACAGGATAGACCAGATTTAGGATAGTTGTAACAAGTTAGTGATCTCATTGATTTCTTTAAAAGATGACTCCAGCATCAAAGAATGATCTTGGACAAATTTATATTGTAGCAACTGCTAACTGGTGATTATTTATTTTTGAGATGGACATTATCAATTCTTATCGTCACCGTTACATCATAATCAATAGATCAAAATCGTAAGCTACAAAGCATCACCTATTAAAAAAGCCTACAATTTCACAACAAATTTTCATTTATTTGGGTTGAACTCTTCTCATCCAGCCCATCTGACCCCTTCACTGATGATCACATACGAGATCCTACCCACATTCTTTCTAATAAACACGAGCTTTTGGAGGGATTGTATCCATTTCATCATCTAATGTGTTCATATGAACTGGCCTGTAATCAAGCCTGACCTTCTCATTCTCCCAATACCTACAAAATAAAAACAAATGAAATAATCAGAAAAATGAAAAAGGATAAAGATGAGGGTGTTTGTTCAGCTTTTTAAGAATCAACCAACAAAATGCCTCATGAAACACCGACATAGTCCAAAATTCTTTGCCCAAATTGAACCCTAAATGATGGTGAGTCTGACAAGTAAAACGAAAACTCACCCCACAGTGTGCTTCATCCAGGTCACATCATCCCTTGTCTGGGAAAGAAGAGGAAAAAAAAAGTTTTACAAGAGTTAGTACATGAAGATAAATGCATCCAGGAAATATAAGCATCGAATAAGAAATCTTACAGAGAAATCTTCACGGGCATGTGCTCCTCTGCTCTCCTTTCTAGCTTCAGCAGAGTGCATGGTAACACATGCATTTATGAGAAGGTTTTCTAATTCGATCGTTTCAATCAAATCAGAATTCCTGCAACAAATTTCATATTCATCATCAGACTCATAGAGAAGAACAGATTTGCAACTAATGTCGCCAAGAATGATGAGCACAAGTTCTTACCATATCAGACTTCGATCCTTCAACCCAACATTTTTAAAGCTCTCCCATGTTTGGTCAATTAACTCGCAACCTTGCATAGAAGAGCAAGAAAAGGAGAATATGAGAATCAAAAGGTGGTCAAAAGCTACAAGATAAAGGCATTAGCAGTATATTTAATCAACGAAAGCGTCATTTCAATTGTCTACCTTCTGCTAAAGTTTCCTGGGTACGGAAAACAGCAGCATTATTTTGCATCACTCTTTGCATATTCAGACGGATCTTTGAAGTCGGCAGTGAACCATTTAAGTTCCTGAGTTTATCCAGCCATTCAATGGTTTTTTGTCCAGCATCACTCTCCAATGGTTTTTGTGGTGCACCTGCAAAATACAAAGTAAGCTTATAATACTGAATCAAGAGGACAGGACTTGCAAGTCACAAGAAAGGCCTGAGTAATATATTTATAACATGAAAGACTTACCTGGCTTTTGGATCTCGGCAACTCTATTTGCACAAGCTCGACCAAAAACAACAATGTCTAGCAAAGAGTTTGCACCGAGTCGATTAGCCCCATGGACGGATGCACATGCCGCCTCCCCAGCAGCCATTAGTCCAGGAATTACTGAATCTGGATTGTCCCCTTTCACGGTAACAACCTATACGTACCAAACATTAATCTTAAAGGGATCTATACACAGAACATGACAAAAAGTTCTCTTCAAAGACAAAAAAGGACGTTCTATCTTTACCTCTCCATGGTAATTTGTAGGTATACCTCCCATATTATAGTGAACAGTAGGTAACACTGGGATGGGCTCCTTGGTGACATCAACACCCGCAAAAATGGCAGCTGTCTCTGAGATACCTGGAAGTCTTTCCTTCAGAACTTCTGGGGGTAAGTGGTTCAAGTGGAGATAAATGTGATCCTTCAACGGTCCTGTAATTGGCAGCACAGTCAGAGAAAGTAACAAATTTTTTTTAAAAAAAATAAGTAAAAAGAAAAAAAAAAAAAAA